>NC_053154.1:272516702-272816702 GCF_016835505.1 Polypterus senegalus
AGTATTTATTAGATGTAGCACAGAAGAAAACACCAAGTTCTAATTTAACTACACTTTTGAAAGTACTATTATCTTTCCCATACTTTAAAGGAAACCAAATAATTATGCTTCTATAAAAGCTCACTTTGCAATCCCAGTGATCCAATTTAACAACTCTTAATGCATGTAGTAAAACTATAGGCCTTAAATTAGCATTATAAACCTTTTGGCCTCTTTGTCCAGCTGACTGAATTTAAATTCCTAGTTAAAATAAGTGGAATGGAGACATATATTATAATATTAAGATGGGTACCAGTCTGTAAGACCTCAAAACGCAGCTAGCAGGCAGTAGGTAACCCAGTAATCATTTTAAGGGGATGTGGATTAGGTGCGGGTAATATCTGACTGTCCATTGCTTCATTTTGTGTGTGTGTGTCTGTCTGTCTTTTGCATTTTTGGCAGTTGTTACTTTCTTAGGCTGTTTCTATACGTTTTTATGAGCTCCAGGAGGAGCTGTGACATCATTTTCTGTTTTTCCCTGGATGTCTCAAAGCTTTCAGCACACTGGCTATTTAAGGATCAATGGCAATGGAAGCTGGAGATCAATAAGTAACCCAGATCCAAAAAGAAAGAAGCTCCACTGAGGTCAGTGATTCTGTTGAAAGACACAATTACTTAGCAGCCCACCAGAAAGGCTCTAAAGGATGCCAGATGTCCACAATATAGTTGGACTTTACTACTTAGTTTTTCGTTGCATTAAATTAGGTACCCAGTTGGTCCCCAACCCTTTACCATCTTTCTGTTGTCTCATCACTTACAACTGCTAATAGTGTGTGTTTGCTCAGTAAACCTGGCTTCACTCAAATAACAACAGTAAATCCTACATTGCAGGCAACAGAGGTCCCCGAAGAAGTAAGGAAGGAATGCCACGGGAGAGGAATGGTGTTAAAAGGTGGTGCTGTAAGAATTATGTTTTTGGACTTCTCTAGCGCCTTCAACACCATCCAACCTCTGCTTCTTAGAGACAAGCTGACTGAGACAGGAGTAGACTCACACCTGGTGGCATAGATCGTGGACTATCTTACAGACAGACCTCAGTATGTGCGTCTTGGGAACTGCAGGTCTGGCATTGTGGTCAGCAACACAGGGGCGCCGCAGGGGACTGTACTTTCTCTGGTCCTGTTCAGCCTATATACATGAGACTTCCAATATGACTCGGAGTCCTGCCACGTGCAAAAGTTCGCTGACGACACTGCTATCATGGGCTGCATCATGAGTGGGCAGGAGGAGGAGTACAGGAAACTAATCAAAGACTTTGTTAAATGGTGCGACTCAAACCACTTACACCTGAACACCAGCAAGACCAAGGAACTGGTAGTGGATTTTAGGAGGCCCAGGCTCCTCATGAACCCTGTGATCATCAAAGGTGAATGTGTGCAGAGGGTACAGACCTATAAATATCTGGGAGTGCAGCTGGATGACAAATTGGATTGGACTGCCAATACTGATGCTCTGTGTAAGAGAGGACAGAGCCGACTATACTTTCTTAGAAGGTTGGCGTCCTTCAACATCTGCAATAAGATGCTGCAGATGTTCTACCAGACGGTTGTGGCGAGTGCCCTCTTCTACGCAGTAGTGTGCTGGGGAGGCCTCATAAAGAAGAAGGACATCTCACGCCTGGACAAACTTGTTAAGAAGGCAGGCTGTATTGTAGGAGTAAAGTTGGACAGTTTAACATCTGTGGCAGAGCGACGGGCACTAAGCAAACTCCTGTCAATCATGAAAAATCCACTACATCCACTTAACAGTGTCATCTCCAGGCAGAGGAGCAGCTTCAGTGACAGACTTTTGTCACTGTCTACCTCCACTGAAAAACTGAGGAGATTGTTCCTCCCCTACACTATGCAACTCTTCAATTCCACCCAGGGGAGTAAATGCTAACATTATACAAAGTTATTGTCTGTTTTCACATGCATTTTTATTACTTTTTAATGTAATATTGTTTTTTTTTCTGTATCAGTATACTGCTGCTGGATTATGTGAATTTCCTCTTGGGAGTAATAAAGTATCTATCTTAAAAAATATCCACAAATGTTATCATACTAAAAAAACAGAAATAGGAATACAGGACAATGGTAAATGACTGGCAATATTTCAGGTATCCCATAATCTTATTGATTGCGGAAGGGAAACCTGTTACAGTAGCATGCTGTAGGGCTGTGTACCAATTTTAGTTCAGGACTGAAGAAACACCTGAGGCCCCCCTCAGGGGGGTTCTATCAAAATGGCCCCTGGAGATCCAGGAAGATCCACAAAGCATTCCTAACTCTAGAACTGCTCTTGGGAAGGTACCTTGAAAGTGATCCTAGAACGTGACTTGATAGTCTCTGGTGAAAGACATGGTATGATGGAGTTGAGACGTGAGTCAGTTGTCAAAAACTCAAATGGGGAGGAAGACAGAATAGGGTGTAGGCAGGGACTATTGTGCTTAAATAACAATAAACAGTGAGTTTTATCTGTACTTTTCAATAAGTGGGCTTGCTACCTGATAAAGTAGTCTGGCATAGGTGGGGCCATTAGAGCATTAGGCCATAATTATTTCCCCTTTGCTTGAACACCCAAGTTCTCCCAAGTGGTAACCCTTAGTTTTCCTAATCAAATATCTTTATATTTGTGTTTTTGTCCTCTTTTGTCTTCATTTAGGGTTGGTAACATCTTAAAAGCATGCCCCGATTTCTTAGTATATACTGTAAGTTCAATACAGCTTCTTCTTGGATGGAGCATATCCATTTTACAAGTCCATAGTGTTGTACATATATACAAAATAGCAATTAAAACACAGAAACAGAATACTGAACTCACAGACACAATGCAGTCTTTCCAGGTTATCTGGTTTGCTTTTCACATTTGAAAGACATGTATGTTCACTTAATTTGTGCCAATGCGGTTATGTATAATTGCAGATTGCACCAGACTTCTCACATTTCAAGGGTTACTTTCTGACTTGTACTTAATGTTGCTGGGATAAGCATCCTCTCTTCCACAACCCTTCAGTGGATAAGCATGTTAAAAAATGAATGACTGGAGAATTAATGTTTATAATGGATAAGCCGGACTGAATAAGTCAACTGCTGTCAAATTCAAAAACATAAATGTTAAGATTCTTGCCAAAACAAAGCTCAAAATTGCCAGCAGAAAAAATCAGTCAAAAATTCCGCAAAATGCCATACGTGCCCTATATACAGATCTGGGTTCACTGAATTGGCCTCACACTGGTAAGAGTAGGCTCAAACCAGTACCCTAGCTGCATAATTAGGTGGCCTCACTTAGGCTCTACATAAAGGAGACAGGACAAAGGACAAAGAAAACTAATACATGTGATCTTAACATCATACAGAATTGAAAAGTAACAAAAACAATATAAAATGAGTAATTAAAAATGGAAAATTTCCGTAAAATTTACCATTTGTTAGATTTTAAATATGCTGCTATAATTATTACGTACACAATTGGAAGACACTATTCATAGGGACATGATCTACCTGAATAGGAGTGTCTGGCGGGGTATCTGGAGTCTACATAGAGCCAAGTTGTGAATTTGTGTAAGTATGATTGAGGGTATTATACTGTATATCTACACTATTAGAAAACAATGTTGAAGAAATTTGTCTTCACCCTGAAATTCACTTTCACCTGTTTTCCTGTTTTACTTTTTAATTCCTTTTTATAAAGATTAATAAGTTACAACACTATATAACAAAAATAGTGAAATATAATGACCAGGTTTTAGCAATGTTTGGGTAAAAAATAATAATGTAGCTTATGCTGTTCTGAAGATGTCTGCAAGGAAAAAGAGATATACCCTTAAAACATGCAGTTTTCAGCTTGTGGCACAGCAGTTATTCTCTTTTAATAAGTAGGAGCTGTGGGAGACCAAATTTAATAAAATGCAGACTGCAAATCTGGGGTATGGCACAGCATATGCAGAACTGTCTACATCTGGCAAAGATTTGAAGATTGGCTACCCAAGTATACAAAGCTTCATTCTATATTAGAAAGGTATGCAAAAACACATTCCATGCTACAGAAAATAGACATATAATCATTAAAATAAAGCCTGAATCAATGGGTACAGTCAATTAAATTCCCCCTGCAGGGAACAAATAAAAACATTCTTATCTGTGTTCTGCTCACGTTCAGCACTCAGCTGACAGGATGCTATCAAGTTTGAAAAATAGCAGGGGAACACTTAGTGTTTATAAAATAGGATATTAAAATTGTTGATCTAGTTGGCCAGAAAAATAAAAACATTACTATTATTATTTTTTACTTATACAATGTTTTACATATTATTCTTTGCTTTTTTGCTGATAGACTAATATTGTGCCTGCTGGAAATGTGTTTTCTTACATAAAAGTGTTCATGAAAGGCATTTTAAATTCTAAGGTTAATACTGGAAATGGCTAAATTATTAACCTTGGTTTACATGTACAATACTTACCTATTTAACATTCACTCATCAGTCATTCTCATCACAGACATTTCCACGGTGAACTTGATCCAAAATGCACTGCACTCTATGCTTAATGGCATCCTATTTTCATAAGGATGTCTGCACCAACAATGGCTGAGGTTGACTACCTCAGCTTTAATACCTTAGCAAGGGCCAGGAGCCACTCCACTCATGAGCCACACTCTTGCCAGTAGCCATGCATCCCTCAGCTCCTGAATCGTAACCCTTGAAAGGGATACAATTCAAACTACCTTGGCAAAGGACAAGAGATGCTTAAAGAGCTGCACTACAAGATAGTTTGAAAGGGTTGCACAAATAATCTAACAGAGGCAAGGAGAAACTCCTGCCAGAATGCCTTTGTTCTTCATCTTCCAGAATGCTACCTATGAAAGAGATGAACAATCAAATCACTTGAACAAGTACAACTTGAACCTCCCAGGAGGCTCTGCGGCGCTGCACCTAAAATTAGAATGCTAACTTTGACTTCTTTCATTTTGGATTTCAAAATGTTGAGTTTAATGTTGGTTTATAGTTTTTGGTAATGGGAGAGTTTTATTGAAGTTTAAAGGGATGGTTTGAGTTTGCCTACCACCACTAACTGATGCTGCCTGGTGTATGAGTTCCAGTATTGGAACTAAAGAAAGGGCATAATTTGAAATATTGCAGCTTGTAGTGATTGTATTACAACATTAGCAGTATTAAGAAAAGAATAAAGAAAAAGTGTTTTATTCATAAATCGAGTGTGTCTGCTTGTCACAATATGAATCTCTTACAAAGCATACTACTCACCTGAGAGAGCAGAGCGTAGCAAATATTATCTGTAAACAAAGCAGTTTCAATGAAATTACACTCAAGCTTTATTTCCACCATTACTTATATTCATTTGCAAAGAAATCCATGTAAATTAAAGAATCAAATTTGCTTAATCCCACTAATGTGTTCCTTAAACGTATAGGCCTTAGGAACAGCCTTTCTCCTCCTCTCATTTGAGGCATGTTTTCATTTTGTAGGTGGCACTGTACTTTCTTCTTTTGACAGCATAATGTTTTGTTGTGTCTTCAAAACTGCCCAAGTCTTCACTCTTGCATACCAACAATGCATTTCATATCTCTCATATAAAAAAACATATTGGTGTGTGGATGTGCCCTGTGGTGGACTGGCGCCCTGCCCGGGGTTTGTTTCCTGCCTTGTGCCCTGTGTTGGCTGGGATTGGCTCCAGCAGACCCCCATGACCCTGTAGTTAGGATATAGCGGGTTGAATAATGGATGGATGGATGTTCTCTGTTCCTCTCAAAAGCTGTATAAGATCTGCTTGAAGCCAATAGAGGGGACGTCTTTTATACTGTGGCCTGATGGCTATTTTTTGTCATTGATACCAGTCAAAAATGGCCTGCAGAGAATTTCCCTTGTTCTCACTACCTGTCAGTGAAATTATTTTAAGCAAATTATGAGATGCAAGTTAACAAAGTTGCCAATAACCTATTTTACATCTTCCTACAAACATATACAATTACACACTGGCTAGTGTATATGAGATTAAACATGCACAATCTAATAAATAATAACACGTTTTTAACATTTGCTTTTCATTTGCATATCTTGCTCAGAATTCTTGTTTATTTGCCTAAATACAACCCAGAATTCAGTACTCTATTAAAACACAATTTTATTCCCATCAATTTGTTTAGCTACTGGTTCAATAAAAGAACAGATTTAACAGCCCACTTTACTCCTCTTATAAAGTGGTCTCAAATTTAGCCTAAGATGTCCTGTAAAAGTTTACTTCTCTAGCTGGCCCTTGCAGCTTGTCTTTTGCAATTTCAGCCCCATCTTCTTACAGAATTCTAATATTAGTCCTCGTGATCAGCTAATCAGGGCTACCTATCATGTGCCATCATTTGTTTACACTCCTGTTAACATAAACAAAATTTATTCACCTGAAAGCTACATCTCATTTGAATAATTCTAAAATAAAAAAACACAAATTAAACATTAAAAGTTGTATTTAAAAATGCAAAAAAACTTACATTTGTATCTTCTTTACAAAAAGCCTAGTCCTCAAAATGACAGCTTAAAAAATATCCAGGAGATCTTGAGATAAGTAAGTCAGAGATGAATAAAATCAAGCTGGAGTCTTTACCAAAAAGAAAAAATTGAAAAAACAAGACCAAAACACTGGGAAAAAGTCAAAATCAAACAGAAAGGCCAACAAAGTAAAAAACCACATATTAAATTATTAAAATAAGCACATGGAAATCAAGAGTCATGTAAATGTATTCTAAAAGTAGGATGATGTTAATGCTACCATGTTTTCTAAATGCAGAGCATTGATGTCACACTTAATGTGTCATCTGCCATTTGATTGACTCACACTTGGGGACCACTGGACCTTGCTTTGAGAACCATTGCTCTAGACTAACGTCTGCTCTACAAAGCTAGGTTTCAATACTTCCCTAAGGCCGAAACCCAAAATAGATCTTTCTCCAAACTCCAGAAGAAGGTTTCTGGCCTGCAAATGCCTGACAAGTAGGGATAAAAGCTTTGATTTCCAAAACAGAATAGGAGGAAAGAAACTGTGAAAACCTCTGGCCCACAAAAGACAAAGCAATGATCCTTTCTTTAATTATAAAAAAAATCAAAAGCAATACAAAGGCAGATCAAAAGGTAATTAATGGAAAACCAAATAAGCAGAACCAGTCCACAATCCCCAAATCCATAAGCAAAAACAAAGCTAAAATCCAAAACCCAGAATAACAGAAGAAAACACTTACTATAAGAATGAATAATCCAGAATTCAAAATTAAACTACTGAATAGCTTTTAGCACTGGGGTGGCACAGTTGCAGAGTTAGGGGGTCCCACTCACCTAGGCTTAAGAAACAGCAAAATAAGAACATACTTTGCAAAACTAAAAAACTACAATAACTTAAGTTGGAAATCAAAACACATTGTAAGAAAATAACAAAGACTTAACAAACACAATATTATCCATCCATTATCCAACCCGCTATATCCTAACTACAGGGTCACAGGGGTCTGCTGGAGCCAATCCCAGCCAACACAGGGCGCAAGGCAGGAAACAAACACCAGGCAGGGCGCCAGCCCACCGCAGGGCACACGCACACACCCACACACCAAGCACACACTAGGGACAATTTAGAATCGCCAATGCACCTAACCTGCATGTCTTTGGACTATGGGAGGAAACCGGAGCTCCCGGAGGAAACCCATGCAGACATAGGGAGAACATGCAAACTCCATGCAGGGAGGACCTGGGAAGCAAACCCAGGCCTCCTAACTGCGAGGCTGCAGCTACCCACTGTGCCACTGTGCCACCCTAAACACAATATTATAAAATAACAAAAATAATCAGCATAAAACCTAGTAAATCTATACAGTAAACCCTCGTTTATCGCAGTTAATCCGTTCCAGACTCTACCACGATAAATTAATTTCTGCGAAGTAGGATTCTTTATTTATAAATCTAATATTTTTGCAGTTAGAGCATAGAAAACCTGTTTACGACTTTCTAAATGCATTTTATAACATTATTACAGCTCTCTAGACATGAAATAACACCCTTTAGTCAAAAGTTTAAACTGTGCTCCATGACAAGACAGAGAGATGACCGTTCCGTCTTACAATTAAAAGAATGCAAACATATCTTCTCTTCAAAGAATGCATGTCAGGAGCAGAGAATGTCAGAGAGAGAGAGAAAAGTAAACAATCAAAAATCAATAGGGCTGTTGGGCTTTTAAGTGGAAGCACCACGATAAAGCGGCCGCAATGAAGGGATCAATGTGAAGGTAGTCTTTCAGCATTTTTTAGAGGTGCGTCCGTATCTTCTAAGCAAACAGCCACTGTGCAAACAGCCCCTCTCCTCACACCCCCTCCGTCAGGAGCAGAGAATGTTAGAGAGAGTGAGAGAGGCAGAGAAAAGCAAACAATCAAAAATCAATACGTGCTGTTAGAGCTTTTAAGTGTGCGAAGCACCGCGAGGGAAGCATATCGTATATCATTGAGTTTTATTTAATACGTAATACATGCTCTGATTGGGTAGTTTCCCAGCCATCCACCAATGTCCCTTGTATGAAATCAAATGGGCAAGCAAACTGAGGAAGCATGCACCATAAATTAAAAGACCCATTGTCCACAGAAATCCGCAAACCAGCGAAAAATCTGTGATATATATTTAGATATCCTTACATTTAAAATCCGCGATGGAGTGAAGCCGCAAAAGTCAAAGCGCGATATAGTGAGGGATCACTGTACTTGTGAATGATGGTAAATACAAGGAACACAAAACTGTGAGAAGATCAACAGTAAACATTTTTAGACATACTGTACATATGACAATCATCACTATCAAAATGTATTTTACCATGGATTGTTATTTTTTACTTAATCTTTTACTATTAATGTTTCTACCACCTTATTTTTACCTTCACAGCTTTTCTTGAGTGTCTTCAAGTTGCTGTGATGCTGTCTCCTTAATTTTTTCCAAGAGGTCTTAAAGATTTTTGTAGTTATTATAAACCATTTACTGTATTTTTTTTTTGTGGATCCGATAGTGTCTTTTTCATTACCATTTTAGCTAAGGTATTTAACAACTACTGTGACCATGGAAAAAACCTGAGAAGAAAGAGAGCTTTGAAGTCTCTATGGTAGAGCTTGCAAATGTTTACATCATATACTGTTATCATCACTACAACCAAGAAACAGAGAGAATTAAAACAAAACTGAGTGCCATTATGAACAATGCTGCACACCCTCTCTCTAGCACGCTAACTGAGGACTTTCAGACGATGAATTATTCAGCAGAAGTGTGTTAAGAAACGCTACTTGGGCTCCTTTATTCCAACAGCAATATGTCTGTATAATGACTCACTGGGGCTTTTTAGTTAATCTGTTCTATGTCCAAACTGTAGTGTATAATATACACATATATATTTAATAAGCTTCTGCGAAAAGCCAAAGTTTTATCTCACATCTAATCCTCATCTCCATATGGTTTTGTATTTTATTTATGAAACTTCTGTTATTAAAGATTGCTTAACTTTAATTAGTTTTCAGAAAATCTAATGTGGTGGTCTTGAGTTTAGCCTTTACAAGAAACATTTCTTTAAGGATGCATAGACTGTGCATAGATGGCACATACATATACTGAGAATTATTGAAATGTAAAACAGTGATGTTATTTGAAACATATACATTTAAAATTACTCCACCTCCGCAGCCTTTAATATGTGTTTTATAGCCCCATGCAATGGCATCCCTGCACAGACTCTTATTCTAGGCATCTAAAGTCATAACTGAACAACCAGTTGGTCTAAGATTGGGACACAGACAGTACAGATGTTAGATTAGACTAGATTATACATTATTTGTCCCCAAGTGGAGATTAAAATTTTATAGAAGCTCTCAAAATAAATAAATAAATAACATGAAAACAAACAACAACCCCCACCAGACACACATAAAAACTTCTGGGGAGTATTTTTCGTACGTGGATTACTCATTTAGCCGGATGTAATTGTTGAAGATTTGGCATGATCCTGGATTTGCCAGTTTTTTAAAACTCTTGCTGGATGTGTTGTCATAGCAGCACATCCAAATCTTCATACCTGCTTGGAGCAGGTTTGTTCTATGTAAACAGGGATTATCTCACACACTTAATCAGTGTCCGTGCGTGGAATTCATTCAGTCATGGCTTCACCGTTCATGAATGAGCAACCAATTGATATCGGTGCGCAAATTATAAAAAGAGAATTTCATATAGAGAGGTTTTTGCATGATCGGCAAGATCCTTTATTGCTCCCGGAGGAAATTCTTTTTGAAAGATACCGTACCTTATACTCGAAGTCAAACTAGGTGAAGTCAGGTTCTCACAATCACACAGACAGTATGCATTGCTTTGAGATTTTTTGCAAGCAGCACTTTTTACATACTGTAGGTGATGCGGAATATTTATCTAAAAGTGCAGTTTGCCAGGCAATTTGTAAAGTCTGTTTGGCTCTGAAATATTTTCTTCGGGTTTTCATAGTGTTTCCTGGACAACTGCGTGTGCAGACAATAAAAGAGGCATTTCATGCCATTGCAGGTAGGTAATACACAGGCAAAAACACCCACAGTTCTATAAAGAATCCCACAAATAGCCTAACAATCTCATTACCCAGGATTTCCAAATATGATTGGGGCACTGGATTGTATGCAGATCCGAATAAAGGCCCCATCAGATCCAAATGAGCCAGATTACATAAACAGAAAAGGCTTCCACAGTATTAAAGTGCAGGTAATGTAACTTTTTGTAAGAGCTGAAAATAGCCAATAGGCATGTTGACATACAGTAAAATTGTTTGACCTACATGCTATAAATTCTCAGACGATCTTTTGATGCATCCTACCTTGTATCAAATGTGGAGGCTAAATGACCAGGGTCTGTTCATGACTCAAGAATTTTTAAGAAGTCACACCTGTATTTGAATAAGGTAATAATCTAATTATAAATCATAGTGATGTGTGTATTGTATTCACAATTTTTACATATTCCACAGGTCATCATGATGGAATCCTGCTTGGGGACAGGGGATATGCCTGTAGGCATTTTCTAATGACCCTGTTTCCTATCCCCAACCCTGGGCCACAAACTCGATATAATGCAGCTCTGTCTAGGACAAGGTAATGAATTGAAATGACCTTTGGCCACCTGAAGGAGAGATTTCAATGTCTAAAAAGGCTGAGGGTTGCACCTGACAGAGCATGTGACATAATTGTTGCATGATCTGTCTTACACAACATAACGACCGTCAGAAAAGAGTTTTGGTGCAGCCTGATGATGACCTTGACCCAGTGCACCTTGAGCAAACCAGTGGCACAGCTGCCAGAGACAGAATTGTGGCCCAATATTTTCAATGAAAAAGACAACAGTGGTTTCACACAACAGTTATTTATTGTATATTACGACCCTTCAGCCTGTAAGAAGGAGAACATAATTAAGGATAAACTCACTCATACACATATACATATGGGAAAGAGATAAGAGAATTTTATTACCAATTGTTTTTCTAGTATTTGTATCTGCAACTTCATTTTGGTTGTCCTGCGTTCATGAAGTTTAATGTCCTGCTGTATTTTTCTCATTTTTAGTTTTCTGTATGCGATTTTCTGTTGAAGATATCTTTTGTATAGAGCCCTCACATTTTTCTGCAAATAAATATGCAATTAAAAATGCCTTTTTTCCTCTATATTGTATACACAGTATATCATTTTGAATCATTTTGTATAAAGTATAACAAATGGCTCAACCAAACTCACCATCTCTTTTTTTTGATGTGGACTTTGTTCCAAAACGGACATGTGTGCTGGCTACAGGCTCCTGCAAAACAGTTATATCACGATTAGCACATGGGACTGATCAGAGTGGAGTTTCTTCAAACATTATTTGGAAAATTTACCTGTCCTCCTGATGAATAATCAGACACAGTGTCTTCATCAAATATTTGACCTTCGTCAATATTGCGTTGGTCAGACACAGGTTCTAGGGATATGACATTCCCTGCAACTGATCCAACAAAAAATGAGGGCTATATGGAACATACCTACAGTATGGCACACATTGAGGACAAATATATGCAATGACCATCTTTTACCTGAAATGAAGTGACCACTGCATCCTGCCACTGATTCTGAGGAGCTTCTCCCGGAATGCCCTCAGAAACAGGGCGATGGGCATTTTGCTGGAGAGCCAACTCTTCTACAGAGGTTAGGTCTGGACCGCGTGGACCTCCATCTGTTTTTTGCTTGTCTACCTTCTTCTTATTAGCTTTAAAATTGATGTTTTTATATTATATATGATTCTTTATGTCAACAATTCTTTAAATAGTTATATATATTTACCAGTTTGAAGTATATTCTTCTACTTCACTTTAACCTGTCCCCATGTTCTCCTTGTGCTCACGTTTGATCTGTAATTATGACATATTAAATAATAATTAATCTGACACATAGGAAATGAAACACTGCATTCAGTAAGTACAATGCACACTACTTATGCATTTAATTTGTCGGCCACTTTTTGCCAGCCGTCTTTTCTGGTTTGGGCTGCTTTTGCAGTGTTACCCCTTGTGCATATTAAATCTTGAAATTCTTTATATCCTTCGAGTAAAAGGTCCTGCTCCGCTTGTGTGAAAAAATGCACCCATTCTTTCATCATTTTGTTGCAGCCTATCAAAGACTTGCTGATCGTGTTTTCTAGAATCAATATATATGGGCTTTTCAATTAGCACAGGCACGCGCAATCATTAGATTAGATTCAACTCGACTAATCTACTACACAGCTGAGTTTGAAAAACCGACTTATCCTGGATGAGTTTCACTGGCATTTACTCATCCAAGATGAGGCATCTGATCTCGAATGATTTAAGCGACTTTAAGAAAATACCTGGTGTGGATAGAGAGTTTCTACTATCAATAACAGGCTTGTAGGTGGCAGCAAGATGAGGTCAGACCTGCTCAGATTGTAAAACAGTATTATATTTAAATTCATTAATATCTGGATAGGGCAGGTCAAGCTGTCCACAATTAGAACATGGATAATTGACACTTGATTTCTTATTTAACATGACCAGCCTTCAGAATGATTTTTCATTAAGATACCAGCATAGAGTACATCATTTCTGTTACCGAGTCAGTCAAGATGATGTACAGTAACTTACTTTCCTGAGCAGTGATATGGGCAAATTCAGTCTGCATTTCAATGTCTTCATCACACGTTTTAGGTTTAATTTTACTGTGCTCCCTTTTTCGCCATTGCACATTCATAGAAATCTCCAATCCCCCTCCTACTTTTTCCACTCAGTCTGATGAAACCACTACAGCATTAAAATAGCATCTGAAATAGCAGTATTGTAAAACAGAGATTCTGGTTTTATTCCAGATGTATAAAAAATATTTACAAAAACAACATCTTGCAATTATATATAAAGTTCACTGCAAGAGTACCAATAAGAAACAAACAAATTGAAATAAGCAAAAATAAGTGCAGGTGCTATATACAGTAATTACAGTGGCTCCAAATTTCATGGTGATGAAAAAAACATGAACAAAAAGAATCTTCTTCCCCCTTCGATTAACACAGTTCATGAAAGACAGACAGAAAAAAAGGTTAAAAATGAAAAATAAGGCACGAAAATAATACAATAAAAAAACACCACCACAGAATCCTACATCAAAAATATATACAAACAAAAGCAAATCATCCTATAATTCCACTTACAAAAAAATAAGCACCATTTCTTAACTACTACAAATGTAAAGCAGCTCAGAATGCTGTCCACCAATCGTGGAAGATGCTGAGATGCCCACTGTGCATCAGTCCCTCTATTTTCTCTATTTTCGTCCCTTCACAGTTCACACTTTCATGCATATATGTAGTATAGTGAGTATTGTTACAAAATGAATTCTGCACACATCAGACAGACTGTTATGGACATATGGAAAAGGCATAAATACACCATTAAAAAATACAGAATCCGTAATTTATTTTATTGACTAATTATAGCGTAATACTAAATCAAATATATTTCAAATATATTTAGCTCAGTGCCACAGAAAAAGGCAAGTGATGCATGGAAATATTTATATTATGTAACATAAGAAACAGAAAAATACAGATCAAAGTACATTTAGTTATTAATCTTCAGAGTCAATGTCCCTAATTAATAAATCGCTTGGCAGCCAAGTCACAAAATGTGCATTACAAGATGCTGCCTGTTTCTTCAATACTGTATTCCTTCAGATTGTTATGGGGGTGTCTTTGTGAGTGATATAAGATCTCTCACAATATGTATTTTTTTAGCACCTCTGCTCTAGTTTGCAGTAACAGTAGACAATCTTTATGAATACTGTCCTGCCTCTGACTAGTTATTTTATATGCATTGGTGATTGTTGGATTAATTTGGTTATTAGGAAAAGCCGGGCATACGATTAATGAGTAGAATCAACTCTTCTGTATTATCTACGTAGCCGAAAAAATGAATTATAGCATTACCAGATTAGGACCCCCAAATGCTCTTGTGTGACAACACATTATGAACATCACATATAAAAATAAAACAAGCTGGGGCGGTCTCCCTCTGAGATTTAAGCCAGTGGTCACTCCACCATTAGATCGAGGGTCAGTGATATAATGTATGAGTAACCACAGTTGTGGTGGGTGCGGCAATGCACTGTATCAGTGCGTGCTCCTAACCTAACCACATACATGTGTTTCTTTGAAGAGTGCAAAGTTCCACTGCTTTTGAGAGATGGTGAGACTTTAGAAATTTCATGACTAAAGCTGCAACGCATCAGTTCTATTCAGCAGTTAGATAGAAGTGAAATTTACAGGGCATAATCTACACATCATTCAGTGGCAGCAAATGAAATCTAAAGTGATTCTGACCTTACAGTTTGGAGGTAAGTGGTGGGGAGGAATTGGGGAAGAGTGATATCAACCTCCTAAAATCTAGTAATATTGCCTAACGCTTGATGTAGTAACACACAAAATACCAATAAATGGGATCGCTATGTGCTATCCTAATAGTATGACAGAATTAATCAATAGCCCTTATATGTTTACCTTAAGAAAGATAAAATAATACCTTTTGGCTTAGGTGACACATGTGTACGTGAAGTGGGGTCATGATTTGTTTGGAATTCAGTACATCCCCTGCATTACTTTCTTTTTGCATATGCCAGGGCATGCACCCAGCTCACATAACTGTTAGATCCAACCCATGAGTTTCAGAAAGACAATTCTGAATAGTGACAGCAACATTCAATCTAGTTTCAATCTAATGTAACTGAATGGTTACAGTTACTTTAAATTTACATGAGAACGTGCCTTTTACCTGTGCTTTATTCCTTTAAATAAAGAGGAATTTGTAGCTGTAAAGTGTTAATTGTGTGAGGGCAAGAAGTTAATTGCCGGTGAACTGCTGCTAACTGGCAATCATTCAGCCAGCTGAGCAAAGTGAGGAGAAACACAACACCAAAACAAGACTACCTGCGGATTAGTTAAACTTGGTATTAATTTTGTTCTGCGGTTCACTGCAACAGAACTTAGACCTATGGATCGTCTCCCCTTAGTCTTGTATTACATGATGTGGTGTTGATCTGCAGTTACTGTGGTACTAGTACACTGACCCAATCTGTTTATTTAATTTTTATTTAGACACGTTCTTACTGACGTTTAAAAGTAAAAAGGTTTTGCATCTATGCCATTTTGTTTGTGATATGGGTGCCAACCATTTTATGCATTCAGTTTGGCCTGCTTAGTAATTATTCATAGGCTAGGTCAACTGGAAGAGTATGGTGTGCAACATCACCAGGTCAAGGGCATAAAGGTCCATGTCGTACATCTCTTAGTTTGTCCAAATAAAAGATTAACGTTCTGATTAGAGTTTCAATGTGATTTTTGGAAGCAAATTATTTTGCTTATTTACTATGACTTTCATCTTAAATTTTGGTGCTGTGTACATTAAATTATTTTACATTTTCACTCCTCCACTCCATTCTTTGATTTATATTTTACATCCTGGGCTTGTTTATTAGAGTTTTGTTTCCCCGGTATTGACCTCTGCTGTTAATAAAATGTCTCCTGATTCCATTTATTTAAATGCTGCTGCCACCCCACGGTGTCCCAATTTACAATACATCATTTTCATACAAACAGTCTTATTATTTGTTTCTTATTATGTTTTCTATAATCTTACAAAGAGTACAGGTAAGGCTTATTGGTCAATAATTACCAGGATCCATTTTGTTGCTCTTATTGCAATTTGAAATTACACTGGCAACTTTTCCGTCATCTGTTTCTTTTTGAATCAGAAGTAATTGCTAGAATGTGTTTACTAAAGGCTTTCAAATAACTTCTTTCATTTCTGTCAGTTCCATTGTTAAAATCCCATCAAGCCTGGGGTCTTCAATACATGGAGAGCAGGAAGGCCACAGTGAAAGTACAATTTTAAAATCTATAAACACAATCCTCATATTTACTTCTGCCTCAGGCATTCCTTTAATTTTTTTTATTTTATGAATACATGGGGGATATATTTATTAAGTTCATTTATTTGTTGCTCACATTCAGTAATGTTTTATGTGTTAGATTGTGAGGTTTCTTCATTTTTTTATACTGATTTTTACTAGAATGGAGCTGGAAAAAAACAGCTTGAAGTTTGTCTATTTTTAGTTCCTCTTTTAACCTTTCAAATACCATTTTATCCCCAGTTGCTCAGCCAGCATTCCTGTAGGTCTGGTTTTGTTTTTATTATTATTATTTTATCACTATGCTTATATTAACTTCACCTGTTTGTTGTCTGGTACAAATCTTTTAATCGATATTTAACCCACTTCCTATTGTCCAAATGACTTCCGATGACAATACATGAATTAATATTCAGTTTCACTAATTGATTAATTAATCCATGTTAATTAAGAAATTAAATTTTCATATGAAGAATAGTTCAAGATTTCACCAATAGATGCTGCTAGTAACAGATACAAGTATTAAAGGAAGTGTTCAAATATTGATTACAAAATTATACTAAAAGAAACCCAACATTAAAAAAGCTAAAAATAATATATATATAAAAAAATACTTTCTAAAAAATTTAAAAATTAAGTCTGTCATACATAACTCGTAAAATAAAAGTGTGGGCGCTTTTCATCAATCAACATTCAAAAAGTGTCCACACTTTTTTACGAGTGATGTATGAGAGACTTATTTTTTACTTTTTAGTACACTTTTTAACTTAATATAAGCGTGGTTTTTAAAAAGTATTTTTATATATCTTTTTAGCTGTAACTTGAACACCGAAAGATTGAATACCTCAGGGTCACCTAGCTAGCCATTGAACTGTTAAGATTCGCAGCCCAGCGGCTACATCACTAGGCCACACAGAAGTTTAATCTAATGTGTCCAGTTTTATGACCAAATCTGTCAATAAGCCACCAAGTTTCATCTAAATTATCCTTCCAGAGAAACCCTCTAGAAATCTTTATGCTTAATAGTAGGAATGATTTTGTGTAGCATACATACTACAGCCATCCACAATGAATCTTCTGTCTCCCAGTGCCATCTAAGATTTGACACTTCTCATTTTTTTCAGCATCCCTGGATAGGATTTCTATCCATGTCAGGGACACCAATGCACACACGCCTGCCTAGGACCGATGCTGATCACCAATTTCATGTTGCCAGAATTGTCCAATTCAGATGTATTAAGATATCACGATTCCTGTATTAATATAACAATATTGTTGTTTTTAGCTTAAGGGCTTCTAAGTTGGACTTCATGTATAAGCCCCTTCAGTTTCACTACTTTATTCTACTATACCCAGATTATAGATGCTGAATAGCTGTTATTATTGCATCTTTCTTTTTTAGTTATTTGTACAAAATATAAATATTAAAATAATTTTGAACTATTACTCACCCTCTGCTATTGCTGCCCTGCTGTGGCACTTGCTGCTTCTGCTCTGCTTTCAAGCTATTTTCCTAATCCTGTGAAAGACACCAAGATTAATTTAGAGTTTTGGAATCCATGGAGGAAGGATTTCATCTTCATATTAGACTGCCCAGAACTTGCTGTGGAATGCACAGGAGGGTTTGGGAGCCAGATGGCAGAGGTCTCCAGGACTGCAACCATCTTAGACTTGGACCCCTAGAGGTTTATTTTTTCAAGTGATACTGCCGACTGTAGCTTGTGTTTCTTCTGTCAGCTATATTTCAGTTTCCTTAATTGTTAAAATGCATTTTCCGTTTGTCTCAAAACACCATGTTCATTTCACAAGACTGTAAAGGCAGTTATCACAACACAGTATTTCAAGTGCAAAAGAACTAAACATGCCCAAAACATTGAGAACATGTACCAAAACACACAAAATAAGTCATCAGTAAAATATTGTCCCCATAAAGAAAGCACACTTGACCAATGCATAGGTAAACCCTGAAAAATGCTATGTTCTTGAACCCAAACCAACCACACCAATTATTTTGTTGTCAATGTAAATATACACATATATGCAACATAAATCCAGTATACATTCAAATATAACTTCTAAATGATGACATGAAACAAAATCTGTTTTTTTATTATATGAAAGAAAACATTCAGAAACATACAGTGATGTATCATACTGTAAATACAATGCAGCTATAATTTCAATTCATCTCCGTTTGGTCACAACACTCCAACATCACATCTGATGCCTTGTCTTCCAGGGCAGAGGGTGGAAGAACTTTCTTGAATTCCAAATCCACCCTTGGCATCCTTCCCAAGTAATGTCTTCACAAGCAGCATTCATTTCCCCCAGTAGAGACAACTGTTCGTGGGGCAAATGGTCATATGCATGGCACCTCCAAGCTGAGAAGAATTCCTCTATTGGGTTGAGGAAGGGGGGATAGGGTGGTGGTAAGAACTTCATGACATGTGTTCATGGGCAGTAAACCATTCCCTGACAAGGCTGAAGTCGTGAAAATTGACAATGTCCCAAATAACTACATCCATCCATCCATTATCCAACCCGCTATATCCTAACCACAGGGTCACGGGGGTCTGCTGGAGCCAATCCCAGCCAACACAGGGTGCAAGGCAGGAAACAAACCCCGGGCAGGGCGCCAGCCCACCACAGCAAATAACTACATATTGTGGTATATCAGGTCTCACCACTCCTCTCTCATTTTCAGGAATGAGAGAACTGTAAAGCCATCCTAAGAAGTCAAGGAGATGAGCTGTGTTATAGTGTCCAATGGTGGAAACGTGGTGGATTATAGTATCCTCTGATACTGCAGCACACATGGTTATCTTACCACCATGATGAACTGGCACATCCACTGTGGCTCAATGGCCTGTTATGTTTCTGCCATATTGCCTGACTTTGTTCAGGTTGAATACTACTTCATCCACATATACAGTGTTACTCGCTTCCAGCTCCATCACTCTCTGCAAAGCAAAAATCATAATGACTTTAATAGTACAATATCTGTAACAGTATACCGTTACCAAGTTTGCGCAGAAAAAGTAAAATATATATGCAATGTGCAGGATTTTAGTTATATACCCGTTTTGATTTCTGAATGTTCGTTTCATGGATGCCACTGAGGTGTAGCTTACTGTAGTTTTGGCTGGACCCTTCACTCAGCCTCAGCCATGCTTAGGCCATGGTTTATTGCAAGGTCAACAATGGTGGCTGTGATCTCATTTAATGTGTTTAGTCACCTTTGTTGCCCTCCTCATCCTCCTCTCACCCCTCCGACACACATTCTGACGCCTCTTGCTCTTGCCGCTTGCTCCATTATTTTCCTGCAGCACCACTGAGGTAGACCTTATAAAGGTTTGTAATTAGTAATTGGTTACAGATAGCCATGACTTGCAAAAATGTTGGGTACTCGTTATTATTATATACCTTCTAACAAACTTTCAAATGAATACACTGCTCATTGTACATGTAATGTTTTATACAATGACCCATTGTGCTGATATAGATGAGAAATGTATATTCCGAAATGTTAAAAGGAAAATCTCTTCTGATTGTCTTATCAGAATCAATTGAGAATTGTGTTTATACAAAGCAAGTTGTGTCTATGCAATGATGCCTGGACTTAGTGATTTGTAAAGCATGCTTTACTAATTGCCACTTAGCACATGCACTTTAAACAATGAAACAGTGCTGTGGCCAATGACGTTAAGGTTGTGGAGTTTGAGGCTCTGTTACGGGAATAAGGTTAATGCTTTGAGAACTGCATTTAAGCAATTGAAGAAAACTGTAATGGACATATATTATTAGGATCCTTTCATGTCATTCTTCTTGAAATTGCTTTGTTTAACTGAGTGTTTAAACTAATCTTTATTTTTATGGGTGTGGATTATGTAATTTGTAAAGTCTGTAGTTTGTTTTTTTTTCTGAAAACTGAACTTAGTGAAGAGTGCTGCACAAAATTGAATTGAGTAGGATTTAAATTGAATTGACCTGAATAAAGACAGATAGACAGATTTGTTATTTTTGTGGAGCTCCAGTGCAAACAGTGTCAACCCGCAGAGACATGGTAAACAGAAACTAAAAAAAGGAAAGAAAAGTCCATGAAGTGATATAATTGATTTTTGAAGATTACAGGGTGAATTCATTTAACTGCCAGTGACATATGCAATCAGTTTCAAGGGATTAGTTATTGTTTGTTTCTCAGTTACTTCATTTTTTTTGTTTAGTTATAGAACTTTTTAATTTATAGTTGGGGTGAACTTCTTTAGTTACAGTTCTTCCCAAACATTTAAACATGTGTGACTCAAATTCTTAAAACTCTAAACATAAACTGAAATGAGTTAACTACTTTGTCAAACAATGATAATATTTTTGATCCTTGATTTTTTGCCAATGGTTCTATCCCTGTCAGAGCAACTCCCAGGTTAAAAATGACAAATTTCAAATATACAGAGGTGGGGTATTGTTTAATACTATTTCAAGATCAGTGATTAGAAATATATTTTGTAATTTTTGATCCTTTACTGTACTTTAATCAGAAGATGCAAAATGACAAATTTTTATAACAATCGAGAATATTTAGACTTCAAACAATTTACATTGAAGCACACATTTTGATTATTTGACACAGCAATCCTTCCACCTCATAAGGTAAATCGTTATATTTCTGATAAACACCGCAAATCTATTTTTGTTTACTTTTAAGTTTTATTTTGAATGTGACTGTCTGTCAGCCAGGAATTGGACAGCAGCAAACACAATGGCAGAATACCTCCCTGGATGTACTGCCACACAAACACATTATTCACTTTGGGTAAGATTAGCTTTGCCAGTCAGCCCAGAGTATGTCTGTGGCGGGCAGTGTGGTGTAGGGATCCCTGTTGGGATCCGCGGGCACCGCCAGGGGGTGCTGTAGCAGGATCTGCTGAGTCCTTTTGGGCAGTGCTTAAGCCACACCCGAAAGTGCTGCCAGAAACCAGGTCATCCAACACCTGGAGCACTTCTGGGTTTATTATAAAAGGAGCCAGCAACCAGTACACGTGGAGCCAGACTCGGGAGGAGGAAGACGAAGCTTGACTGGAGGAGGAGGAATAGAGAAAGGAAAGAAGAGAATTGTTTGTGCTTGTGTTTTGGACTGTGCTGGGCTTGTGGGAAATGGAGAAGGCGTTTCCCATGATGTAAAAAGAAAATAAATACAACATGTGTACCTTGAACTTGTGTCCCACACTTGTCTGTTTCAGGTTGAGGCGGTGGTGCCAGCCTGGTGCTCCACATGTTTTTTATTAAAAATGGCCACCCCACATACACAGAACCTGCTGTGCAAGAATATCCTACACACTTATTTTATTTTTTATTTTTGATTGCTGGCACCTGCAGCTAATTAATCTCCACAAAAGATGATGGTTTAAAAAAAAATAAGTAAAATCATTCTAGCACATCTGCATTAAAACAATAATAAATGACATATTTGCCAGTTCAGCAGATTTATTAAGAGAGAGTATGCTGATTAAATCCTTGATGTGCTTTATTTTCTGAATGGAAGACCATCATTAACAATTTCCAGGACTTTAATAACTAGTCTTGAAGTCAATAACTAGTCTTGAAGTCAAGTTTGTACTGATTTTGTCACATAAAAATACAATGACAACCAATGTCTGGGCTTCGGACTTCATTGAGTCAACCTTAGACATGATATCTGTGGTAAGTTAAACAAAAAAGTGCATGCAGAAGAAAGAGAAAGACTGATGGGGTGCTTGAGACCTTCATAGAGTTAAGAAACTCGACACAGTAAGGCTTTGTGGAGGCAGTGGGCAGGTTTGGAACAAAGGGCCATAAAGGGAGCTTTCAGCAGATTTTCAGACAGGTCTGCAGTCTTGGAAGACCATTGAAAGTGGAAATCAGAGGTGTTTTCAAAACCAAACTGATAGACTTAAAAGTCGTAACTTAATTTACAAACAATTTATTATTAACTACTGTATTGTCATAAAATAAAATGCTACAATAGGCTAAACATACAGTAAATCCACCACCTGTTGTTTCTAAAAGTAAGGAATTACACTTGATTATGAGTTGTGAGCGAGTATGCATTGTGTCCTGGGGGATTATCAATAGATGGACATGCAGGGCCCATACCAGTAAAGTCCCTACCAGTTTGCTTCTATCTAAAAGGTTTTTTAATTTCCAGAACATATTGGGTAAGCTTTCCATTAAGACCAAGATTCTAGCCCCATTAGTTTGCGAGTAATTTCTTGGCCGATGGACAGACATTAGCATTTCATATATTGATTGGGATCCAATTTGATTGTTTCAAATTCAGTGATCATTTTAAATTTTAACCGTAAACCTATCCCTAACCCTAATTTTTATAAAAATGCATCATGGTGTCTTTAATAAAATATCAATGAGTTTCTACTTAACCAGTGTGAATTGATGCATTAGATTCAGCCAAATAGCACAAAGCCTTTGATGCTACTTCATTGTAGGCTTTCTGTAACCCTGATTCAGATTACATCTGCCACATGCCTGTTTCCTGGCTGGGTCTTATTTCCCATCTGACACGTTAGATAATACAATTAGTGAATACACATCATCAGGCCTGTTAAAGACCTTCCTTTCAGCATTCCCCAAGAGTTCTGGCTGATAAAGGATGCTCCAAATGCTCAGGATGGGAGCTCTTTTTATGATACATTTGAACACTAAAATGTTAAATTATTCCACAGTTCTTAAATAGCAGATTAACTTCACTCTTGCCAGAGCATGCATTATTAGACACCATTAAAGTAAGCCTTGTTATCTTTTCTAGGCTTGAAAATTGGGGATGATTTGGGATGTGCCTGAACAGTAGTTTTTCATTATTCACACTTCTTCCCTCTCATTTATCTAATAATAGAGAGCAGATGGTAAGACTTTGACAAATAACAGTTAAATGAGCCAAGTGGTCATATAATTCTGGAGACAAATGGCCAATAGATTTGTTTATGCAAGTTGGCATCTCTTGGCTTCAGGCTCTCACAATCCTTCCTGCATCCACCAGAACCTATTTTTTATACAGAAGACTGTTGCCAGTTCTATTATTTTCGTGGCATTTTCCACCCTGCTCTTACAATGAACCATCTGCATATTAACACTATACTACTACTATCATTCAACTGCAATGATTCGGAAAGAAGTGTACACAAAAAATGGAACAATATTCTGATCAGATGGTAGCTGTGAGGTACAGTTCTCTAGAGCCCCAGAAAGCTAATTTCTGTCCATAAACAAGACATAGAAACACATTAAAATATTAATTGATCTATCTGTGTGTGGTCGATGGGACAAAAAACAACCCAAAGACTCCCTAGCAGTTTAACTATATTCTTGAACTTGGGCAGGAGTCAGCTAACTCTTAAGAATTGCCCGATGCAGAGGACATGGACCCACCTGTGCTTGCTGGCTTTCATAAGAAGACATGGGCGATACCATATCTTAGCCAAATCGCAGGCATATGAGGCATATGGAAAATTCCTCCTGATAGACAATGTTTTTAGTGAAAACTTCAAGCCTCGCCCTCTGTTGCTGAGGTGTTTCACTTGCACGTTGTTGAGCCGCGGCGTTTGTTTCGTTTCAATGTTGTGTCTCTTCATCTGTGTCATTATCAAGATGTCATTGTTGTGTGGTGGTGTTTGCTGCACACAGGTCTTTTGTAGTGAGGAGTATGCAAGGGTGCGAAAAAATGTAAAAGTGCATGCATGCACCATCTAGTGACTGTGAGCAGAGTGGACTGCTCCATACAAGCACACACACATACACAGGTCTTTTGTTTATATATACCTAAAGTTATGTAAGTGAATAGGATGTACTGTATAATATACTTGTGTGCATTTTAAACCCATCAATTAAAAAACTTAAATGCTGGGTGGAAAAGGACATTCAACTTGACATAGCTCATCTTTTACTGTTCATCTACTGTCAGGAAAATACCAGTAAGTCAGGATTTGAGGATTCAACAGGTGCTTCTCCCAACTGCACCCCTTAGTAATGTGTTATTGTTACTCACAGTTCTAGTGTGAAGGGATATAACATCTCCAAAGAAGTTTTAATGTGCTGAGTCCAGAAGTGTAGGGCAAAGATTTAAAGAGTTGAGTTGAAAAGATTCGAGCTTCCAGTTAAGAAAGCAACGAGATATAACTGATGTGTTTACAATTATCAAGCGAATAAATGAGCCAGAAGTTATGTAAAAATGTGTTATTAGATAAGGACATGAGAGCAGAGATTAAAATTGTGAATGATCAGTTTTATGGAAATATTCTAAAGCATTTCCACACATACAGTATTTTAAACACCTTGAACAAGTCACGAAAGTAGTGTTGAAAATAACACCTTAGGAATGACCATATCTTAACTTGGCAAATGTAAGCTTAACGTTTCATGGCGTACCTGTTTGTGTTTCCATGACCCTTAGCTGGATAGGCAGGACAGAAAATGTTTAGATGGAAGGATAGGTAAATGGATGGAAGGATGAAAAACTTGGTAAATGGATGGATTGTTGGACAATCACTTTGTTTTTTATTTTGATTGTTTGCTGTACAAGAAATTAGTGCACTCAGCATACTGGCGTAATAAGTCCAATAACACTGGACAAGAATTTTTTTCAAAAGTTTTGTTTTCTAGAAAATGTTTAGTGATTATGATAGATTGCTTCAAGCTGAACACAAATCTAATTTCAGACTGACTGTATTGTGTATGAATTGGAGAAACATGAAATTAACTTTTATTGAATTCAATGTGTATAAACATTTAATGATGCTGACACATTTCATTAGTTCAATTGAACTAGTAAGTTTTTTTCTGCTGATTTTCATTTGTTCTCAGCATCTGATGTTTCTCGTTTCAGTGTCCAGCAATAGCCAGCCAAAACTGATGAATTCCTCTTGCCCCGATAGCGTTCTTCATCACTGAAATATTCTGGTGAAACCTTTCACAGTGATCGTCACTGGCTGCGCAAAGATTAGCAGGGAACAAGTCCAAGTGTGAATTCAGAAAATGAATCTTTATAACATGTTAGATGGCATTGTTTTGTATTGCTTGAAGCATGTTGTCAACTAGCTGAACATAATTTGGTGCTCTGTAGTTGCCAAGAATATTCTCAACTTCTTTGAATGCCATCTGTGCAGTACCCTATGGCCCCACTAGCAGAACTTCAGACTTCTTGTCATTGATGATGTGTCTGATTTGTGGAATAACAAAAATGCCTTCCTTAATTTTGGCATCAGTTTTTTGGGGAAACATCTGTCTTAAATATCAAAATCCTTCACCTTTTTTTGTTCATCATTTTTGAGGAAATTTTTCATTAGTCCAAGTTTCCTATAAAAAGGAGACAAAAATATCTTAAATATCTTTATTGGGCTGATAAGCAGTTTATGTGCCATACATTTCTGCCCTTGAACCAAATGCTCATGGAGTAGCTATATTTTAATGTAATGAGAGCATGACTGTCCCATTTACAAATGAATTGATCCACTGTTCCTTGGTCAGAAAAGAAAGGCAAACTATGGGCACATGATTTTATAAATACTGTGCCATTTTTAGTCAGATGTTGGAGCTTATGTGAGAATGTTTTCTTTCAATTCTTGTAGCTCTTCCAACTTATACATATCTGTATAAGTGTTGAACAGGTAAATCACCAAGAAAAAAAGATCCTAAATATTCTTGACTTCTTCCTCAACCATCTCTTTGTCTTCGAAACTGAGTGAGGCAAAAGTTATTAAAACTTAAAATGCAAAGATGCTAGGATTGCATCTTTATCTAGTATCTGATTTGTTGATAATGTAACCATTATACTGTAATAAAAATATATATTGAGCACAATCACAATAATTTCAACACATAATGGTTGATAAATACAGGTAAAATTCTGTTACAATGAATATCTTTACAACAAAAGTTTCATTACAACAAAGTATTTTTATGGTCCTGACAGTTTCCCTGATATGACACGAATCTATAGAAATCTCGTTACTACGAAATACATTCAGCAGATACTTTCATTACAACAAAGTGCCCAAAAGACCTTAAAATGCCTGAATGAATCATTCCCCAGAGCAACTAGTTCTTTCTTCGAACTTTCCTCGAACTATTTATTTTTTTTTTTTTGCTGTTTTTGTTTTTGGTGGTTTTCAGTGATACCTTTTGCTTATTGCTCGTCAACATTTGGAAAACATCCTTTGGAATTTAACTCATTGTCACCCTCCTATAGAAACGGCAGACACAAAAAAACAATAACAGTTCATATTAGAAAAAAAACTTTAACTTTTTGCAGCTCTCGATTGCGGCAAAAAGAAAAAAGACATTACCAGTGAATTTGGAATTTCACCATCGAAACTGTCAACTTTCTTGAAAAACCGAGCAAAGAAAGAAGAAAAATCTTGGGTTGCAAAAGTAGACGAGCCATTTTTATGTGGTTAAGTGATGCTCATTCAAGAAACATTCCTATTAGTGCGACACTCATTCAAGAAAATGAGATGTTTCTAAATTCTCTTGGGACCTCCCCCAACTGGACAACACGCCAAAGAGCATCCCGAAGTGCGATCACCGCATCTGTGGAAGACTGTTTATCTGTTGCCCGGGGCAACAGCAGGCTCACACCTCTGCTGCGTCTCTCCGCCAAAGCAAACTTGATGGGTGATGCAAGGAACATTGTAATTGTAGGGCACATTATAACTTGGCGACTAACCTGGCCATGACCCTGCCTCACTGCTGTGTCTGTGTATAGAAGAGCGGCAGATCACGCTACAATAAATAAGTGTGCCGTTCCTGTTTCAAGTTGAATAAAGCTGGTTTTGCTAAATTACTGAGACTAAGCTTCGTGTTTTGGGATGCAAAACAGGGACTTATAGCGTGACCCTGATCTTTTAGGATGCGCTTCTGTGGCACGTCGCTGCACCGCTGTGAGCCTGCTGTTGCCCTGCTCAGGCAACGGACAAACAATCTTACACAGACACGGCAATTGCGCTTCTGGACGCACTTCAGTGTGACGTTCCCATTGGGTGGGGGGATCCCAAAAGAAACCTCACAATATGAAAAAGAAAAGGATGATTCAGCTTCTGATTGATAACTGTGCTGCCCACAATATGCTTCCACATTTAGATAATGTTCGCGTTGAATTCCTCCCACCCAATTGCACAGCAGTGCTTCAGCCATTGGATTTGGGCATCATTCACACCCTGAAAGTGTATTATCGCAAGGAAATGAAGAGAATAATTCTCGTCAGCATAACTTGTAGACAGGAGGAGATTAAAATTAACATGAAAGAAGCTATTGAAATAGTTGCAAACACCTGGACGCAAGAGAAAGAAAGCACTATAGTGACAAATACAGAATCTTATTACAACGAAATTTTCATTACAACAAAATATTTTTAGGTCCATGGCAGTTCGTTGTAATGGAATTTTACCTGTATTATTAAGTACCAAATATATACTTCACCCACACAAATCTCCCCTGTTCTCTCCCAGCTTCACTGGTTACCGGTTCCATCAAAGATTAAATTCAAGATTCTGTTTCTCACCTTCAAAGCCCTGCATAACCTTGCTCTCCTCTACCAAACTCAGCTCCTAGCTCCTTACACTCCTTGTTGCTCTCTAAGGTCCTCGAGCAGTAATCGCCTAACTGTCCCATTCACCACACTCTTCACCCTGGGAGGCAGGTCCTTCAGTGTTATAGCTCCTCAACTCTGGAAATCTCTTCCTCAGCCTCTCCAAGATTGCTCTTCTTTCTCCACCTGTAAATCTCAACTGAAAACTGTTCTCTTCTACAAACTTTTGTTTTCTGTTGTCACGCATGCGCGACTAGGAGACCGCGGATGGATCTTAAACCACATCGAAGGACGCGTTACGGCGGGAATGGCGGGGTACTAACCTTGTTTCTTTTTTTTCCACGACTAAAGACGCTCCGCCATAAGACCTTGCCTGCAGTATGTTCACTTCCGCCCTTCCTCCGCCATCTTCCCTGACGTCAGCAGTCCCATCATCCATCACGCCTCCTTCCCAGCATTCCTGCACTTCCGGCTCCTCCCATATAAAAATGGCCGCCGACGGCTAGTATGGCGTCGCGCATGAATGTTGTTTATTTGTGTTTTGACCCTGCATTTATTTTCTGAAAAGTCTGGAGTGTCGACAATATAAGGGGCCGGAAAACCCCAAACCTTTTTGTTGTCTCCTGTTACATCTTTTACACTGTGTAATTTTTTTTTTTTACTCTGTATGTAAAGTGACCTTGAGTTTGTGAAAGGCGCTCTATAAATGCAACTTATATATATATATATATATATATATATATATATATATATATATATATATATATATATATATATATATATATTTATATTGTGATGGACGGCTGGGTCCCATGCCCCTACTGCATATGTTCCGGGGGAGCAAACATGGACAGCTCAATACCTCCCCCAGGATGCTTGTTGGCAGCCTCCTGGACCAACGGTGATTTTCCAGCCTCCCGCATGGCTCCATGGGAGATGGAGTCTTCCACAGCCTGGTTGGGAGCTGGGATGACCGCTAGGAGGCGCTACATGGAGTCAACAGCCTGGCTGGACAAGTCTTCTACCCCACCCGGAAGAACAATTAGGATGAGGTGGTCAAGGTAGAAGTATCAAAAATAAGGTAAGTGAGTTGGAGTTGTATGTAGCAGAGCATAATTATGATATTATAGCAATAACGGAAACCTGGCTAAATAACAAAGATGGAGATGAGTGTAACATAGAGGATACACATTTTTTAGGAAGGATAGACAGAACAGAAAAGGAGGTGGGGTTGCTGTTTATGCCAAACAGGGTTTAAATGTAAGTCATCTTCAGTTGGATGATGTGCCCCATCTTAGTGAGGACGTGTGGCTTCACCTGGAAAATATTAGGGAAAGAGGTCTTATTTTAGGAGTGTGTTATAGACCACCCAATTCAGACAGTAATTTCAACACACATCTTTTAGTAATATCAAAAGGCAAGTTTACAGGGGGATATTATAGTCATGGGGGACTTTAATTATCCAAATATTAACTGGGATAACTTTACAGATGGAGGAGCACAAGAGCAGGAGTTTTTAGAAGTAATCAACGACTGTTTTTAACACAGCATGTTAAAGCACCAACAAGGGGTGAAGCCTATCTGGATTTAGTATTCTGTAATAATCAGGATAGAATTGAGGGTGTAGAGGTGATTGAACCACTAGGGTCAAGTGACCATAATGTAATACAATTCTCAGTATTTTGTAAGAGTACAGATGCAAAGACTAAAATTGTTAAGTTGAACTTTAGTAGGGCTAATTTTGAGCAGATGCGACAAAGTCTAAGTAGGATAGACTGGGATAAGCTTTTAAATGTGGAGACAGTCGAGGAGCAGTGGAATCTGTAATGCAGGACAGATACATACCTAAATTTGGAAGTAATAGGAAACTAAAAAAAACTCCACGATGGATTATTAAAGATTTAAAAAGAAGTTGCAAAGGAAAAACTGCTGTATAAGGCATATAAGACTAATGACTGCAAAGAGAACCGTAGCGTATGAGAAAATGAGGGCAACCATTAAGAAGGATATCAGAGAGGCTAAAAGACAGTTGGAGAGGAATATAGCAGATAAGGTGAAAGAAGACCCCAAGAGATTCTTTCAGTATTTTAGTAGTAAAAGAACAGTTAAGGAGGAGGTCAAGTTCATCAGGAATAGTAAAGGGGAATTAAAAGATACAGACAATGAAATAGCAGATGCCCTAAACTTACATTTTTCTGAGGTGTTTACAAGTGAGCAAGTGGATAACCTGCCAGAGGTAAACGCAACTACTAAGGAGGTACTGAGGGATTTGGAAATTGTAGAGGGAGAAGTGCTGCTCAGATTAAATAAGATGAAATCAAACAAATCACCAGGCCCAGATAATATTTATCCTCGTGTTCTTAAGGAGGCTAGTGAGTACATATATAAACCCTTGACACATATTTTTAGGAAGTCACTGTGCACTGGAGAGATTCCAAAGGACTGGAAAATGGCAAATATCATCCCATTATATAAAAAGGGTGACAGGGCAGATCCAAGCAACTATAGGCCAGTAAGCTTAACAAGCATCACAGGAAAATTAATGGAAGGAATTATTAAGGATAAGATTGAGCAACACATGGCAAGGACAGGAGTTATTCTGAACAGTCAGCATGGGTTCAGAAGAGGGAGGTCGTGTTTTACTAACATGTTGGAATTCTATGAGGAGGCAACAAAAGGATACGATCAAAGTGGAGCTTATGATATTATTTATCTGGACTTTCAGAAAGCATTTGATAAGGTGCCACATGAGAGGTTGGGCATCAAGTTAAAAGAAGTGGGAGTTCAGGGTGATGTTTTTAGATGGGTGCAGAATTGGCTCAGACACAGGAAGCAGAGGGTGATGGTGCGAGGAACCTCATCAGAACTGGCCGATGTTAAGAGTGGTGTTCCACAGGGGTCAGTGCTAGGGCGCTGCTATTTTAATATATATAAATGATTTAGATAGGAATATAAGTAACAAGCTGGTTAAGTTTGCAGATGATACCAAGATAGGTGGATTAGCAGATAATTTGGAATCCGTTATATCATTACAGAAGGACTTGGATAGCATACAGGCTTGGGCAGATTTGTGGCAGATGAAATTTAATGTCAGTAAATGTAAAGTATTACACATAGGAAGTAAAAATATTAGGTTTGAATACACAATGGGCGGTCGGAAAATCGAGAGTACACCTTATGAGAAGGATTTAGGAGTCATAGTGGACTCCAAGCTATCAACTTCCAAACAGTGTTCAGAAGCCATTAAGAAGGCTAACAGAATGTTAGGTTATATAGCACGATCTGTGGAGTACAAGTCCAAGGAGGTTATGCTCAACCTTTATAATGCACTGGTGAGGCCTCATCTTGAGTACTGTGTGCAGTTTTGGTCTCCAGGCTACAAAAGGACATAGCAGCACTAGAAAAGGTCCAGAGAAGAGTGACTAGGCTGATTCCAGGTCTACAGGGGTTGAATTATGAGGAAAGATTAAAAGAGCTGAGCCTTTACAGTTTAAGCAAAAGAAGATTAAGAGGTGACATGATTGAAGTGTTTAAAATTATGAAGGGAATTAGTACAGTGGATCGAGACTTGTATTTTAAAATGAGTTCATCAAGAACACGGGGACACAGTTGGAAACTTGTTAAGGGTAAATTTCGCACAAACATTAGGAAGTTTTTCTTTACACAAAGAACGATAGACACTTGGAATAAGCTACCAAGTAGTGTGGTAGACAGTAAGACGTTAGGGACTTTCAAAACTCAACTTGATGTTTTCTTGGAGGAAACAAGTGGATAGGACTGGCGAGCTGTGTTGGGCTGAATGGCCTGTTCTCGTCTAGATTGTTCTAATTCTAATTCTAAAGCACCTGGAACGTTTCTGGGTGGGATATAAAAGGGGCCAGCCAACACCACTCGAGAGCCGGAGTCGGGAGGAGGAGAACTAAGCTTGGTGAGGAGTAGTGGTGGCCAAAGAGAGTGTTTCGTGCTGTTGTAATTGTGTTTAGAGACTGTGTTGGGCTGTGTGGCACGGTAAAGACGCGTCCCACAGCCAAAGGGAATTAATAAAGCCTCTGTTTATTTTGTACATGCCTCTGTGTACAGATATATACATATACATGTATATACTTTCAGCATATATATATTCAGCAAAATAACAGACAAGTTATAGCACATAACAAAAACAAAGATTAATATTTGGCTTCAAAATGATGGGCTCTGGAGAGCAGTCCAGTCACAGTGTCAAACCTCCATAATGCGGTGAACTCAACTGCTGAATGAGATGCCACCTTTTGGGAGTGCCTTCTTTTTATAGCTCCCAGACTCAAAGTGGTGTGGCCAGTTGCCCACAGTGGATGTCTTCTCTGAGCTGTGGGTGATGAGAGATACATGAGTTAGCGATTGTGCCCCCTGGTGCCCTGACGTGTTAGTGCTTACCTCAGATGAGCCCAATTGGTGACCCTCAGATGCACATGTGTAACAATAAACCTGCACATACACATATGCGTATATATTTTGGGGTGATTAGAATCATATCAACACATACACATTTATAATTAACTATATTATTGTGATTATTTTGAAAGTCATTATGGTTATGAGATTGTTTATAAAAAAAAAGTTATATCAGCAAATACAGATAAAAAAATTTCATATTATATAAAGTTTATTATAGTTTTAGGCTAATCAGAACAATAATATTTTTCTTGCTGTAATGATTAACGTTTAATATATTGTTGTGTTTTAATGAGTTCTGGCTAGTATACTCCAGTTTTATTATATGTTGTGTTTAGAGTAAGTTGAAATTCTTACTTATTATTCCTACCTAGCTGTCTGAATAGTAGAAGCTTAATACTAACCTAGAATGTACTGTTAATTTTAAAGTGTATAGCATAAGATAATTATGACCCAAATAACATTGCATGCATGAATCTGTAGCTGGAGAGGCCAGTGTGTAAAATCACATTTTAAATTGATCAGGTATGTTAGTGGGAAACTAAATTAAAATAGGAGCTGCAAGAGACAGACAAGTCAATTTGTCAATCTAATTATGGAATATCCGGTTATTTAAAATCAGAACAAAATTAAAAGAAACATATTTACATTTATCATCCATCTATGATAATATTGTATCCAGTCCTACCATCTTTCTGCTCAGTAAAAATAACAGCATACAAACACATAAAATTAAATTGTTACTTTATTATTAAATGTACAGAATAACATGGGAATGGCAAAGAGAGCTTTTACTGAAGTTTTAATATCGTAATGAACACTGAGGCAGAAATACTGAGTCACATGCTAATAATAATTAAAGGAGAAGTTTGGTTCTTTTCAAGACAACCATTTCTTCCCATAATAATGGTGTATAATACATTCAAAATCAATGGGTAATTGTGTTCTAAAGTAAAGCATTTTTTATAAATTTAAAGCAATGAATGCAGTGATGATGTCTGCATTTTAATATGAGATCCAAAAGAGCGCAAATCTAATTGTGAAATAAAAACCTTAACATTTACAGAATGTGTCAATATTTCAAGCCAAGAATGAAGTTCAATATTGATCAGAGTAAGGCTGTAGAACAATGTATTTGTGTAATCTTTTGTGAGATTTGGACATTTTAAAAGACACTCAGCAGTGCTTTTTCACATCACTGTCTGTCTTCTTTCTAAACAAACATTTTGTCCCTGGGTTGTGGTTTCCTGCAGCTTGTGAATGCTGCAATTTTTATTTTGAATATTTCTAGTGATTGGGGCTAGCATTTCCTTCAAGTCCAGGTTTATATATTTATATATATATATAGTCACATTCTGAATATGTATGTTTTTGAAGTATTTTGTTTGGAAATTAATGTCACAGTAAGCAGCTTGCCAGACATCTCTGGTTTCATGCTGCTTTACTTCCTTGCTTACATGGAAACACCACCCACGACAGTCACCTTTGAACAGACAAGCAAAAAGAGCTTATACTTACCTCAGGAACAATAGTGCCAACAATCAGTGTTTAAATAAATATTATTTCCTATTTTTTTGTTGTTATAAACATACCTCAGAAACACAGCATGTTTTGTGAAATCGAAACTTTTGCTGCCTCAAAGTGTCCACATTCAGTAAGTTTTAAGCCTTTTGCTTTATGTCTGAATGTGTGCCCCATGGACTCCATTTTAAACTGCAAATGCAAGTATATAAACTGAAACCATCCATTCTTGTGCTATTTATTCATCACGTTAACTCATCCGGTATCTCCAATTCTCTTCCGCTGTCACACACTTTGTCTCTCTGAGGAATTCACTGAAGACCCCTTATCTTCTGCTAGGGCTTCTGTTTATTCTCTGCTCAGGGATTATCTACCTCATTATAGAACCCTTTCAGCCTTGTAGGGTGTAGCACAAATACTCTTGAAGTTTATGGGGTACAACATTCCTCGTCCATGTAATGGATCACTGGCACTGGTGTCCAGCCCTGCCCCTCTCTAGTGCAGTCCATTGACTCATATAATATCATTAAGGCATCAATATTAATGCATTGGCAGTAACATCTAGTGCCTATAAAAAGTATTTACTCTCTTAGAAATGTTCATGTTTTATTGTTACACAACATTGAATTTTTGTTTTTTGATCAACAGAAAAAATGAGAATAGAAGTATTTAGTAGATGCATCCTTAGCAGGCATTCTGGCCTTGACTCTGTGTCGCAGGTCTCAATCAGCTTTGCAGTTATGGACACTTCAATTTTTTTCCCTGGACAAGCTGTCGGGTTGCATGGGGGTCATGAGTGAACAGACTCTTTCAAGTCCAGCCACAAATTCTCAATTGGATTGAGATCTGAACTCTGACTCAGTCTCTCCAGGACATTAGCATTATTGTCTTTAAGTCTTTCTTGTGTAGCTTTAACTTTAAGTTGGGGGTTCATTGTCTTTCTGAAAAATACATCTTCTCCAAAGGTACAGGTTTATAGCACACTCTGTTAGGTTTTCTTCCAGGTTTGCACTCAGAACACAATTTCCTGTAGTAAATTAATGTACATTATAATTGGGAAAAAATAGCTTCAATTTGTAAAATTCCAAATTTTTCTTTTAAGCCCAAGAACAGCCATGTTATTTACCAATGGAAGATTGCCCCCATAATTTGAGAAGTATGCTGCATTCATTTTGCTCTACCCTCTCAAGCCTACCAGGGCCTATTGCAGAGAAGTATCCCCACAGTATGATGCTGCTACTACCGTGCCTCACAGTGGGGATGGTATGTTTTTGATAATGTGCAGTGTTTGGCTTACATCTAACATGGAATTTAGTCTGATAGCCAGAAAGCTCAATTTTGATCTTATCAGACCATCAGCCAGCTTCCAGCTGACTTCAGACTATTCTACATGCCTTCTGGCAAACTCCAGTTGAGATTCCATTTGCATTGCTTTTAACGGCTTTAATGGCTTTTTCTTTGCCATTCTCCTATAAAGCTATAACTGGTGAAGCTACCATCCAACAACTGTTGTCTCTCCAATCTGAACTCCTTAAGAGTTATCAGAGGTCTCTTGATGACCTCCCTCACTAGTCTTCTTCTTACGTTATGACTCATTTTTTCTAAGCAGATTTACAGTTGTGTCTTACATGATCGATTATTTAACATTTATAATTAATTTAAACTACTATCCAGAGATCTGTTTTCATTTTGACATTAAAGTCTTTTTCTGTTGATCAATGTCTAAAAATCCAAATTAATCCACTGTGATTCAAAGTTGTGTAACAATAAAATGTGAAAACATCCAATGTGGTAAGTACTTTTTTATAAGCACTGTATGGTGTTTGGTCCTGGGTATGACATTAAGCTGCATCAGGACCTGCAAGCCGTCCTCCATCTTGCTGGGAAAACCTTGGGGTTGGTGGTAGGATTGGCACTCCAGCCACTGTAAAAACTTCATGTAGCTCCAAAACGGCACACAAGACTTCTTTCTGTTGTCTGTGGGAGTAGCTCTGCTGCAGCCACCCACAGAAAGGCTGCTCAGACTATGAAGAGGATGAGGAAAAGCCCTCTGGAGCCTCATCCTCAGAAGAGTCGAAACCACCAGAGAGCCAATGGGGCCAGGCCTGTTGGGGATTGGAACTGGTGTGGTGCTGAGGCATCACCCACTGCATGGCAGCACTCAGGACCCAAGTTGAGGCGGCCCATCCAAGGAGGAGTGTGGAACATCTTGTCTCTCTGACATGATGATAATTTTCCTCTGCTGTCGGATGAGCTTCGTAAACTCGGCATTTCAGTGGTGGCACTCCCTGAAGTGCACACACCTGGGACTGGTCAGATTTCTGTAGGTAGGTAAACCTTTAATTATTGTGGTCACTCTGATGGCTGTCATTGTCAGGGAATAGCTATTGATGCGGCAGATGGAATCCTTCCAATGGTGTCTGATGTCACTCCTTTTAACAAGCGTATAATGAGACTCAGATTAAGGCACTCTCTGGGTGGCTCTGCGTTCTTTGACTTTGTAAAGGGTTAGGGGCTGTGGATAGCTGCACTCTGAGCCGCATCGTTGGACTTGGTACTCCAATACTGATGATGCAGTGAAGGAGATTGATTACACAATCGTGGGAAGATGATGGAGGCACCTACAAAACTGCAAGGACTACAGAAGTACCCAGTTTGTGAATTCTGACCACAGACTTGTTGTTGCTATTCTAAAGATCCAGCATATGTCCAGTAGGCTACCACCTACTAGGAGAATGAGGCTGGACCTGGCCATAGTCCAAGATCAGGCTGTTTCTAGTGAGTTTGTATGCAGTTTGTGGGAGGAACTTGCAGACTTGGATATAACTGCCAATCCTAAAGTGATGTGGGAGACCTTCCGTGGCAAGACCTGGAAGGTTGCTGAGGGTTTGCTTATGTTACCGGTGTTCCCAGAAGGAGGTATTTCATCTTGCAAGGCACCTTTGATATGATCGAGAGGAGTTGCAGCACATGGCTTAATGGCAACTCTGGTCTGTACTGGGACCTGAGAAGAATGGCTGCAAAGGCTCTGAGGGCAGATAAGGAGGCATTTGTTAGAGGAATCTATGAGCAAGTGATACACCATCTATGGTCTAGTGACACACGTCATGCTAACAGAGGAATCAAAGTATTACGCCCATCCAAATCTCTACCTCTTGAGAGTCACAGTCAGGTGATGGAATAACTCTTTACAGGTGATGTCGCAATTGTGACCTGCTGGGCTGGCTACTTTGAGCAGCTATTTAATGCTAATCCTCCATCTAGGACATTGGACATCTCCAGGCCAACAGATCTTGAGGATGATCCTCCAATTAGCTGTTAACCACCCAATATCACTGAGATTGCAAACGCAGTGAACCAGCTACAGTAAGTGTAGCGAAGGCTGCAGAGATCAGAGGTATCAGGGGTGAAATTCTCCAGGCTGGAGTTAAGGCTGTCCTCCTAGCATTGCAAACAATCTTTGTTTCCATCGGGGAGACAGGTGTGATCCCAACTGATTGGAAAATGGGACTTGTCTTCCCTATCTTGAAAGAGAAGGGTGATCGCCTGGATTGCGATCTACAGGGGGATATCACTGCTCTCAGTGCCTGGGTCAACCTCAATAGCATCTGTGATCACCTTCTTCCTCATTAGCAACTGGAGAAGTCTTGTTTTACACCTAAGAAGTCTACCATCAACCGCTTCCTGGCACTGAGGGTTCTCATCGAGCACAAACACAAATATCAGCAGTGTTCCTTTGCAGCCTTTGTCGATTTTCATAAAGCATTCAAGCTGCCCTGTGGACATCCTGAGACTTCGTGAGATCCCCCCGAAGTTTTTGGATATCATGGCCGGCCTGTACACTGGTACTATGAGTGCTGTGCAGAGTGAAGGCAGAACCTCTGCATTTTTCCCAGTTGATTCTGGGGTTCATCAAGGGTGTGTTCCTGTACCTGTTCATTGAATTGGGCAGGGTCGTGGGGTCCAATAGCAGTGGGACATCTGTTTGTGAAAAGAGATTCACTGAGCTTGACTTTGCCGATGATGCTGTGGAGTCAATGGAGACTATGATTGGGGCTCTCGAGAAACTGAGCGAGTGTCTGGGCTTGCAAGTGTCCTGGATAAAAACCAAGATTCAGGCCTTTAATGACCTTTTGGGCACAGCCAACAGCAGTGTTGAATTTGTCGGAGATTTACTTACCGTGGCAGCAACATTCATCTCTCTGGTGACTCTTCCTATGATGTTAGTAAGTCAGTAGATGGATTGGGAGAGCATGTTGGTGGGGGGCTAGAGTCACTGAAAAGGTGTGTGTGGTAATCTCTGCAAAAGGACAAAGGTCCAGGTCTTTACAGTCCTTGAGCTCCCTGTTTTGCTATATGGTTGTGAAACATGCACACTGTCCAGTGACCTGAGATGAAGACTGGACTCCTTCAGTACTGTGTCCCTTCAGGGAATCCTTGGGTACTGCTGGTTTGACTTTTTGTTGAATGAACTGATGCTCATGGTGTCCCGAAAGAGACACACTGCCTGCATTGTAAGGGAGTATCAGTTATGGCACTGCAGCCATGTGGTACAATTCCCAAAGGGTGATCCAGCTCGCAGGATCCTCATTGCTAAGGAGTCAAGCAGTTGGATCAGACCAACAGTATGCCCATATAATACCAGAGGCAGATAGATGGTTATTTCTGGAGAGTGGGACTGAAACATGTTTTTCTGCATGGGGGTTGTCAACCAGGATCCCGAGGTGTTTTGTTGTGTGGGGGATGCAGCAACATGTTGTATCAGTGCATGCTCCCCAACCTGACTTATTTGCTGTTATCCATAGCTTCCTCTTCCACTTGATATAGTTTTCTTATATTTTCTTCATTCACTACTCAACAAAGTGCCTTCAATAACACCCAGACAGGTACTTCTGTCAGACAGCACATGAAACAAAGATACACAGACTTTCAGAGTTTTCAGAGTTTTCAGAGTTTCTTTGCAGAGTTTCTTTCAGAGTTTCTTTTCAGAGTTTCTTTGCAGCCTTTGTCGATTTTCGTAAAGCGTTAAAGCTTCCCTTTGGGCATCTTGAGACTTCATGGGATTCCCTCAAAGTTTCTGGATATCATGGCCTGCTGTGCAGAATGGAGGAAGAACCTCTCAATTGTTCCCATTTGATTCGGGGGTTCATCAGGGTGCCACTGGGTGTAAGAGCAGCAATGCGGTAAGATGAGCCATTGACAAGCCATTCAGAGTTACTTTATACATCTTTATTTTGCATAAGATCTATTAAGTGTGCCCTTTACATTCCACATTTTGACTTTTAGATATATGGGTAACCAAACCCCAAATGCACAATTGGGTATTTAAGTTACAGATTTAGATTTTCTAATTTGTTATACTAGAAATTGAATGACATTTAAAAAAATAAAAATAAAGTAATGTATGCTTCCTGTATAATAAATTGATGATATGACCCTTCCTTAGACTGGGCGTAGGACTTTCTTGACATCCAAGAAGCAAGGAAATGTGAATTAGTCTTAGAGTTCCCTGGCAGCTGGACTCCCACACAATTTAATGAGACTTGAAAAAGAGAAACCTACAGAGACCAGTCCTCTTTTCCCACAAAACAAAAAAGAGCAATGCAAAATATGAATGTCTCTTAAAGAATTCTATTGGAAAACTAAAGATCCAGAAATTTCGGGCACTCTGCAGTTTTGTTCTCATTCATAACTTTTAACAGAGTTAACCCTTTTCTAGTCTCTTCTGTCCACACATGGAAATGAGGAACTGCTGGACTAGGTTAGCCAAACATGCATTGGCTGGGCTGCATGGAGATGAAGCAAGTGCTGCACTACTTGTAGCCATGGCTGTATGGAGGAGAAGGCTATTTGTGTTAATGAACAGATGTATCTAATGAATTGGACCACAGGTAGGCGAAGAGACTTACTCGGGGTAACAAACAGATTCAGTGTAGGGGGGTGAACCTGCAGCCCTGTGTTTCAGATTGCAGTGTACATGTGTAAAGACAATTTCCCCATGGGGGTTAATACAGTATACCAAATACTGTACCAAAATACACCAAATTACTTGCAACTTGTATCTGTAATTTGTATTAACTAAATGGAACAACCATTTCTAATGAGACCTGAAGTATTATACTGTATCTGCAAATGAATAAAAGTGGCAGTGTATTTCCAGGTTTACTGAAAAGCAAGAAGGGTCCTAGTTAAGGTGAGTTTCACAGCAGCATAGATAGGGCCTTCAAAACTCAGCATACTATCAAGGCTAACTCCACATTTTGAATGTGATTACACTGCGATGAAATGCTCATTGAGCTGAAGGTAATGATGAAAGTCAGGCTCAGGACATGAAAAGAATATGACAAGGGTCTGGAAGAAAAAAGAGCTCCAGAGAAAGATAAAATGCAACTTGAAATATACAGATTATTTTCTTCTTGGAATGAGCAGCCGCCAGAAATATCTGACATGACACATGGTACAAAAATGAGGCTACTAAGGATGGGCAGGAGGTTGAAACACCAGGGGGCAGCCCATGTTCACATGTTAAGATAAGAGAAGCCGTGTTACCCTTTCAGAAGTAAAACTAGCAGGAGGACAGTTGTGTCCCTCTGTCCTATTAAGTGGGAGCACATTGTCCCCAGTCTAAAAATAGTGGAACTGTGTTTCCCAGAAGCTGCTTAAGAGATATGGTGGTCCAAGGGATACAGAAGACTTAGGGGTGCAGTGGTATTAGTTGCTGCCATCTAACATCTTAAAAACGGGAGGCTAACACACTTGCCCAACCTGGAAAAAATGTCACAGAGCATTAAAGACAAGGACATTTTTCACCCTGAGAAATACTGTGCTCACCTGGACAAAGTTGCAACAGAGTTCAATATGCGTTTTGGTGAGTTAAACGAAATGGAATGCATTGCTGCATTTGTCTCAAACCCATTCATGCTCATTGATATAGAACAGGTTGCAGCCAAATTCCAGCAAGTATTTTCTTTGTCAAGTGGAGTTGACATGGAGATGGTTGATTTGCAAAATGACATTGAGCTGAAAGCCAGATCAAGGGACAGTGACTTTTGGGGACTTGTCAACAGAGAAAAGTTTCCGCTCCTCACTGCATGTGCACTAAAAGTGAGTGCCTATTTTGGATCAACTTACCTCTGTGAAATGGCATTTTCACAGATGAAAATAATCAAATCAAAATACAGGAGCCGCCTTACTGACAGACACCTCACAGACTGCCTCAAACTGGCTATCTCTAGCTATGAGCCAGACTTCAGAGGACTCACAGAGAGTATTCAGTCACAGCCATCACACTGACTTGAGTGAGTAACATTACTTCAGCAGTTTTGCCTTCTGGTGGCATTGAGAAAAGTGATGTTGCATATGATGGGACATAACTGCACTTAGCTTAATTTGAGATTGTTGATAATTTTGTTGATAAAACAGTTCACTTATAAAATGTTAAGGGTAGGTAGTACCGTCAGAAACTTCAGTGAATAAGCACTTTACTGCTGACAATGGCATTTTTCTTGAGTTGAGTGCCACTTCATATGATCTGATTATATGATGGTTGCTTCCGAGTTAAGTAAAAAAAGAAAAAGAAAAGAACATTTAATGTATATTAAATTCAAATACTAAATAAAAGGCCTCAAGTTGGAAGTACAATCTGGGCTGTCTTTTTCTATCTATTCTTCGATAGGTAGATCTTGCCTTTCATTAAGGCCGAGGTCAGGGATCTTCGGCTTGAAAAAATTGGTGACCACTGCTCTAGGCAAACAGCCCCTCTGCTCACACCCCCTCCATCAGGCACAGAGAACGTCAGAGAGAGAGAAAAGCAAACAATCGAGCACCGCGCAGGAAGCACATCGTATATCATTGAGGAGTTTTAGTTAATATGTAATACATGCTCTGATTGGGTAGCTTCTAAGCCATCTGCCAATAGCGTCCCTTGTATGAAATCAACTGGACAAACAAACTGAGGAAGCATGTACCATAAATTAAAAGACCCATTGTCTACAGAAATCCGCAAACCAGTGAAAAATCTGTGATATATATTTAGATGTGCTTACATTTAAAATCCGTGATAGATTGAAGCCGCGAAAGTCGAAGTGTGATGTAGCGAGGGATTACTGTAATATATATATATATTGTTTTTGGGTTTTTTAGACCAAAGAAATTAATAATCATATTTATTTTCAATGCATTTTTACTGATGATATTAATTGCGTTCTCCCACATTGTCAACTTGTTTTTTTAATCATTGTCACTGTTTTGTGACTTTTTAGTTGACAGTTGCTATGCTGTTGCTAGATAAGGTCAACTGGAAGCATGCAACACATGATATCACCAGGTTAATGATATAAAGGTCAGTGCTGTCCAGTTCCTGGTTGTCAATGTTTGTGAACTCTAAATTAAAACACTAGTGTTACTGTTGTTTTTAAAACGATTCTCTGGTTACCAGTTCTGTTTTTGTGTTGTCTTTGATTTTTGTCTTACATCTTGGCATTGCTTACATGAACTTTTGGTTGCTAATCATCTTACTCTGTTTCTTAACTGTGATTATTGTTTTACATCCTGGGCCTTATTTAATAGAAGCTTTGACTCCCAGTCACAACCTTGGCTTGTTTACCCCGGCCTCACTCTGTCTCCCAATACCAGTTGCTTAATTCACCTGCCACCCTCTGTAGTTTTTGTACACCCACCTTGCACCTTCTGTTTAAGATTTTCTATTCGTACTTTCAGTAGTGCATGTTATATGCAGCTTAGGAGTGGCAACATTTGAAAAGCAAAATTATAGAAGCCTATGGAGCTCAGTTTAAAAGTTTTAAGCCTCATTCTAAACAAAATTATAACTGAAAGAAATCAGAGTTTAATGCAATGTACTAAATACCTACAAATGAGTGAACCAAAGACATTACAACAGACAAATGTGGCTGTGCAATCCTGAACAGAATAGCTATTTCTCTTTTACAGAAAAATAAATTTTGCTTTAAGAGTAATGCACAGGAGAAATATTCAAATGATTTTTTTTTTTTGGTGATGGTATTTTATCATCCAAAAATAATCTGTTTGGAAGAGAGGATATCCAAGCAAAAAAGGAAGAGCAGATAAAAAAAAAAGTATGACCCCAATATGCAGTACCCCAAGGAACTTCTCTGCATCTCCCAAAAAGGCTAGCACCACTGCTCACTGGCTCAGTTATTAAGCAATCAGTTTTAATACTGTAAAGCTATTATGCTGAGCATCATTGCAGGTGATCAATAGAACAATACACAAAAGAAATTTAAAGAGTGTTTTTCGATTCAGTAAAGGATTGGGAAGGTTTGTATGTACGCCAGCACATCACTGCCAATGAATGACTATCGTATAGAGTATTACTTTGAATAACAGATGCTCCCATATTTTCTAGACATGGCCCCACTGCGTTATGGAGATAGGTGAGCTGATTGGCAAGCCAGGTTGGAGTCACTGGTTTTCTTCTGAGTTTGTCATTTCTGTAGAAGATGTTACCCCAATACAGCTAAAACCATGTTCCCATGGATCTTGTTTTATTTTTGGCAAACTCTGCCAAATGATAACATTGTCAGTATGAGATTACAGGCTTCTTCATTACTATGCATACATAATACACTTATGGCTTCTCAAAACAAGGACAGCATCTCATCTGTCCATAAATGTCCAATCTGCAATCAAAGAGCCCAAAATACACACCTTTTAGGATGTGAAATGTGAGAGAAACCAAAGTACCTTTGGAAACCCACATGAACCTGGGGACTATCGTATATACTCACGTATAAGTCGGGTCTTGAAACACAAAAAATTTATCACAAATTCAGACCCCGACTTATGCACCCGTTCAAAAATGCAACGCTTAATTTATTTTTATTTTTTACATCTTCTTGCCTCCTCCAATCTTGCATCAATTTCTCAGGCGCATCGAAGTTTGTTGCAGTAGCGCAGTTACCAATTTCTTTCGCTTCTTCAACGACATTTAATTTTAAACCAGCTTCATGTTTTCTTCTGATTAAACGCTCCATCATAGATAAGGGATGCTGTTACGATAAAGATATATGAGGGTGTGAGATACAAAAAACACAAAATGGTGCAAACGTCACTTCGGAATAGTTCTACTATTACCGTGTGGTCATGTAGACACAATACAAAATACAAAAAAGACAGAGTGCTCTGTGGTTACTCTCTCAGGTGGGCGTTAGCATTTCATTGGCCTTTATCATGGCTCCTGAATGAAAGTCAGAGTGTTCAGATGGTAGTGCTTCGAAGAAGAGGAAAGCCTTTACGATGGAAGTGAAATAAGACATTGTAAAGAGATCAGAAGGAATAATGGTAAGGATTTTTTTTTTACACTCATTCTTGTCATTTTTTCTGTTACTACAGTACAGTGTACAGTACAGTACAGTATATGTATATCCTTTTCCTTTTTCTGTGGCTTAGTTGTGTTTTTATGTTCTAGATTATGATTTCGCAAATGTGTTAGGATAGGTAAGTGATTTAGGCTAGGGTGTGTTTCAACTTACACCAAAATTCGGGTTACATCACTGTTGTAGGAACGGAACTGTGTCGTAACCCGAGAACCCCTGCATTGGTATTTGACAACATCAACGGATAATTGGTAAATGTGTGTGAGCTCTCTGTTGTAAAGATGTTTTATACCCCGTTAAAAAGACTGCCCTTGAGAGAGCTGGTAATGAAGAGCCGCAAGAAATGCAGATTTCAGAACTCAGAACACCAGAATTGACAAATCCACTTAACCACACCAGTAAACATGGTGCACATGCACAGCAGCCACCTTCTGACTGCACATCCAAACAAGTAACTGAAAGAAGTTAACGTTAATGTCTAATTGGAAATGAAGACATGACATAACAAAATAGCTGTGACATTTTAACACTTTGTGTATCCACAAACCACAAAGCTTTTCTGAACTCTGTTTGCTGTTGTTATGCCATACAGTTATGCGATAGTCAAAATGACAGAAAGATACCGTAGCAAACAGAAGCACTTCTCAAATGAGGGTGACTGCAGTGGTCTTCGTAAGTGTGCATGTGTATTTCTGTCTGTCTGTCATCTCTAAATTACAATGTACAAAATAATTATTAAGCTTCAGTTACCTAGTGCTGTTGAGCTCCCGAACAGTTACAGTAGTTTTAGCTTTTTATTCCCAGCATCAAGTCTTTAATTCAATTTCTTTTGCTCTCTCCCTGAACTCCAACAGCTTAATTTAGTGCATGGACTGAAGGAATTATGGGTGGGTGTTTTAGGAAGAAGCCCTGTGGGTGTAGCTTTTGCAACGCTAGATTTTGCCACTATTCATTACAAATTATTTAAATGGGTTGTCCCCATATGTGCATTCTCGTTTCAGTATCATGTCTATAAGCTCTGACACTAAGCAATGCAGTTTGTTTTTGAGATTCATTCTATCCAATTTATCTGGGGCAAGGTTAGAACCAACCTTACATCCTGTAGGATGCCAATCCAGATTATAGCCTAATCAATCAAAAAAACTTCATTTACTTGCAATAAGCCATTTTACTAACTGAATTACATGAGTTCAGTATATCCTCAGAGGAACTTAAACCAATTAAACCTATAGAAAGGCACATCTTATCCTTAATAAAACTAAGTAAAGTATCACCCCCTACACAGAATGCCAGCAATGTTTCAGTCACTGTGTATACAATAGTCATCCATTCATTCTTACATCTGTTTTCTTTCATAAACTTTTATCCAGGTTTACATGGGGCTAAAGCATATGCAGTAGCAGCTATAACAGGACAAGACAGCATAGGAGCCACTCTGTAATGGGTCACCAGTTCATTACAACATTCATTTATATATTTCTCTACACATTTTAGTTCCAATATTACACTGTCATGGATTTGTCAGTCCAGTAAAAGAGTCTAAACCTGGGACAAGTGTAAAGAATTGTGTGTTCCTAGGAAATGTAGGTCACTAGTATACAGCGCATCGGGTTCATGAGGAGTCTCCAAGTAAAGGTGTATGAAACTCACACAAGAATGGAAATTGCAAGGTATGAGCGATCAGGACAGTTATATGCATTTTAAATTCTAGCAGGCAAGAGAGATATGCCCAGCATCCTTCTGTATGTAAAAGGTCAGCTAGATCAGCGGGGTTCTCATGTGTAAAAGTGCTAAAGGCACTGTTATACAGAGTGTGGCTCTCATTTATTTTTTAACATTTTTTTCCTTTTTTAATATTCTGGACATTTTTTAAAACTTTGTACCGATTTTTAATTTAAATTAAAATGTTCAAACATGAGAAGAATCACAATAAAATAAAGTGTGCATTTAAAACCTCAAAGAAGGACAATGCATTTGGAGGCTCTTGAAAGGTCAACTTTCATGGTACTCTCTGCAGGAGCACATGTCTGTTTCTGATTCCATCACCACGGCTCCCTTGATGTAGATCACCCAGCACTCTGAGTATCTGCTGACCTTGAAATCTGGTAAATGCCAAAGAAAGGAACACTTCGATGTGATTATGTTGGAATCTGTTATAACTGAAAGTTCCTGTAGCAGCAATCAACAAGGTGTGGGGAAAACAATGGAAGTTGAACAGAGTAAAATTTGGTCTTTGGCTTTTTTTTTTTTTTACAATTATTAAAATAGAAACATCTTAGATGGTAAGGAATTGCACAGAAAAGTCAAAAAGTTGTGCATTCAGTTCCCATTGCTGCATTTCACGGCATGGGTCTTCTTGTTGACTGTGTTCTTCCTGCTTCTTCTTCCTGGTTCCCCTTCTTTCACTTGAGGCTGCTGACTTTTCAAAGAGTTGTCAGGGTGAAGCCCCTCTCTGTCCAATGTTATTTTGACAGACGCTATCAGCATATGTTCACAAAGTGTGCATGCACAAAATTATCCAATGTTTCAAGAGTTTTGCTTTTTTAAAACATTCAGAAAGTCTAAACCATGTAAAGGTTTGACCTTTCATCTTGGTAGACTGCCCATTTTTTGCTAATTTAACTTCTCTGCCTACTGTCTGCCAATATTTTCTCTATTTGTGTTTAAAATGTAATGCTTTTGTACAGCTCAAAGGTTTATGTAAAAAAGAAATTAATTTTCAGTTTAAATACAATTTAACATAATGAAATGGCAACTATAATGCTTTTAACTCTTTAAAGCACATGATATACAACATAATAAAATCCCATTCCTTATCCTCAAATACAGGGCTTAGGGTTTTTGCGTTACACTCAGCAGGGCAGGGAGGGAGACGGGAATTGGTGGGACACCCACAGTCACTCACACCTGGAAGATTTGGAGCTCACAAAGATTCTAGTGCAAATGTCTTTACCTGGAGAAAAACACAAATACCCAAGTACAATGGTGGAAATTATCACATATTGTGAAAAAAGTAAGTCTTACTATATATACTGCTCAAAAAAATTAAAGGAACACTTTTTAATCAGAGTATAGCATAAAGTCAATGAAACTTATGGGATATTAATCTGGTCAGTTAAGTAGCACAGGGGGTTGTTAATCAGTTTCAGCTGCTTTGCTGTTAATGAAATTAACAACAGGTGCACTAGAGGGGCAACAATGAGATGACCCCCAAAACAGGAATGGTTTAACAGGTGGAAGCCACTGACATTTTTCCCTCCTCATTTTTTCTGACTGTTTTTTTCACTAGTTTTGCATTTCGTTATGGTCAGTGTAACTACTGGTAGCATGAGGCGAAACCTGGACCCTACAGAGGTTGCACAGGAAATCCAACTTCTCCAGGATGGCACATCAATGTGTGTCATTGCCAGAAGGTTTGCAGTGTCTCCCAGCACTGTCTCAAGGGCATGGAGGAGATTCCAGGAGACAGGCAGTTAGTCTAGGAGAGCTGGACAGGACCATAGAAGGTCCTTAACCCATCAGCAGGACTGGTATCTGCTCCTTTGGACAAGGACAAACAGGATGAGCATTTCCAGAGCTCTACAAAATGACCTCCAGCAGGCCACTGGTGTGAATGTCTCTGACCAAACAATCAGAAACAGACTTCTTGAGGGTGGTCTGAGGGCCCAACGTCCTCTAGTGGGCCCTGTGCTCACAACCCAGTGCAGTGGAGCTCGATCGGCATTTACCATAGAATACCAGAATTGTCAGGTCCACCAATGGTACCCTGTGTTTTTCACAGATGAGAGCAGGTTCACCCTGAGCACATGTGACAGACGTTGAAGGGTCTGCAGAAGCCATGGAGAATGTTATGCTGTCTGTAACATCATTCGGCATGACCAGTTTGGTGGTGGGTCAGTGATGGTCTGGGGAGGCATATCCATGGAGGGACGCACAGACTTCTACAAGCTAGACAAAGACACCTTGACTGCCATTAGGTATCAGGATGAAATCCTTGGACCCATTGTCAGACCCTACGCTGGTGCAGTAGGTCCTGGTTTCCTCCTAATGCACGACAATGCCCGGCCTCATGTGGCAAGAGTATGCAGGCAGTACCGGAGGATGAAGGAATTGAAACAATTGAATGGACTTCACGATCCCCTGACTTAAACCCAATAGAACATCTGTGGGACATTATGTTTCGGTCCATTAGGCGCCGCCAGGTTGCTCCTCAGACTGTACAACAGCTCAGGGATGCCCTCATACAGATCTGGGAGGAAATGCCACAAGACACCATCCGTCGTCTCAGTAGGAGCATGCCCCGACGTTGTCAAGCATGCATACAAGCTCGTGGGGGCCACACAAGATACTGAAAAGCATTTTGAGTAGCAGAAATTAAGTTTTTGAAAAAATGGACTAGCCTGCCACATCTTCATTTCACTCTGATTTTAGGGTGTCTACACAATTGAGCCCTCTGTAGGCAGAAAACTTTTATTTCCATTAAAAGACTTGGCATCCTTTTGTTCCTAAGACATTGCCCTTTCGTTATTTGTATAGATATCCAACTTCATATTGAGATCTGATGTATCTAATGTGTTTCTTTAAAATGTTCCTTTAATTTTTGTGAGCAGTGTATTATAGTGATCCAAAGGAAAACTCTAGAATCAATGTCAGATGGTTGATTTGTAGCCATTCTGGACTTTCATTTGTGCTGCTTCATTGTGTATATTTACTCTATCACATACATGATGATGCCTCAACAGTCTAACCTTTCAACCTTCCATTTTATTTTTGTGTTTGAAGTCAAATATTGGTAATGGGGAGCATGACAGCACATTTCTAAATGCTTCTCCCTCACAGAGCCAGGAAACTGGGTGTGAACCATGACATTGTCACTGTTAAGTGGACTTGGCACTTTCTCCTGGTGTCTGTGTGGGTTTTTCTCTGGGTTTTCTGTCCAAATTACAAATATGTGGAGGTTATATTAACTGGCAGCTCTGGACTGGCCCTGTGTGGCAGTACTTGAGCATTGCTTGCAGCAGGCTGATACCCTATCCAGCCCTGGTTCCAGCTTTGTCTCTGATGTTGCTCAGATAGGCTTCAGGCCCCAGTTATCCTTGAGTGTAGCAGGTTAAGAAAATGAATGGATTTTAAAATTCCTATTACAAATTCATGCTAAGGTAGCTGATTTCCTACTTATCTATAGAATAATGTTGGCTACTGGGAACTAAGTGTGTCTCTTACTTTGAAGATCATGGGCTCCATTCCTCCAGAATTTTACATTTCTTGAAATCATAAATGTATTACAAACATCTCCTTCATGTGTTTAGAGTTTAGAGTAGTATATCTATTTACATTTTACTTTGAAATTTTACTGTAGACTTATTGTTGCATCAAACCCTTTCATGGTTATCATTTTCAATGCAGTACAGTTGTGAATGTACAGGTTTTTTATCTTTTTGCAAAGACAAGCTAGCTACTTTTTACCTGTCTAAAATGCTTGTAATAGTACTGGCAGTGGTAATAATAATAATAATACATTATTTATACAAAACATTTCATACACAACTCAATGTGATTTACACAAAATGTAATTTCAATTACCTTTATGTATCATATCCACCCTGTGATAAGGATGAGACAAAGACATCTTAACAGTTTGGGGCAGCCACCTGTATATTGTTCCACGGCTGCAAAATAGGATTGAAGTTGAACAGAGATGTTCACTGATCTGAGTTCAAGACAGAACTGATTGTTTGGAGGCAAGAAGGCACTTTAAAGGTCAGTACAGGAAGTGATGTCATCATTGGGGCCTGGAAATATGAAGTGATGTCTTTAGAACCGGAAGTGCCGTCATCATTGACCAGCCTGCCAACCACCGGAACTGGAAGTGATGTCTTCGGCACCAGAAGCGACATCATCAGTGGTGCTGGAACCTGACAGGGTTTCCCAAGAATGGTCTGCAAGGAACTGAGAGAGACAGTCAGCGCACCCCACCAGCCCTTGGTCTGTTGAGGAATTACAATTACTCAGGCCCTTTAGCTGCCTCCTACTCGCACGTGTATGACAACTCTAATAAAAGAACAAGTGTCTATGTGACTGTGTCTCTGAGTTCGGCTGCTATGTCTGTTTCATCCCAAAAGATAGCGCATCACAAACATTTTTAGTAATAAAAAGAATTGCAGTTCTCATCTCAGTAGATGGTGCACTGCAGCCTTTAACACTGCTTTTAGAAATCCCATACCAAATGGCATATAACAGAGACAAATGCATTACATTGTTCACTGTGAACATTAACACTGAGGTCTACATTGATTATATACTGTATTCTGAAAGTATTCAGACCCTATCACTTTACTCACAGTATTGTGTTGTGGATTCATAATTTTAAATGGATAAAACCGACATTTTTGCCCATCAATCTACATTCAATAACCTATAATGACAAACTGAATAAATATTTTCAGATAGATTTGCAACTTTATTAAAAATCAAAAACTGAAAGCTCCCATTCATTGCCGTATTCTTAACCTTAATTCGGTTCTCTGTAGAAGCCCATTAGGCAGCAATTATGGATTTGGGTAGGTTTCTACAGGCTTTGCTCACCTGGATTTGGGAAGTTTATTCCATTCTTCCTGGCAGACTCTCTCTTCGTTAGATTGGATGTGATGTGTCTGGAAACTGCCATCTCCAGGACTCTTGACAGATGTTCTATGAGGTTTAAGTCCTGGCTTTGCTGGGCTATTTAAGGATGGTTACAGATTTATCCTGAAGCCACCCTAGTGTTGTCTTGGCTGTATTTTTTGAGTCAAGGAGAACCATTGCCCCAGTCTGCAGTTGCATTCACTCTGGAGCTGGTATTGCCTAGGGTCCTCTCTGGCTGCATTCATCCTTCCCTAGGTGTGACCAGGCTCTCAGTTTCTGCCACTGGGAAGCACCCTCATAGCATAACGTTGCCACCACCATGCTCCACAGTAGGGATGATATTAGGCAGGTAATTAGCAGTTCCTGGTCTTAGCTAGACAGAGTGCTTGGCATTCTGTCAAAAGAATTTGAATTTTTTGTCTCTTTAGACCAGAGAATGTCTCCCCTCATGCTCTCAGAGTCCTTTAAATGGTGTTTGGCAAACACACCAGTTAGCCACTCTACCTTAACTGCTTGATTGATGGAGTACTGTTGAGATGGTCAGGTTTTCCCATCTCAGCACAGGACCTCTGAAGCTCTGTCAGAGTGACCATTGGGTTCTATATATACAGTAATAGCTGTCCCCCGCGCCTCTGCCCGCGTAGTAGTGTATCAGAACAAAGTTTAAAAATCAATAAACAAACAGGTATCGCTAGCTAAGCGGAGGCAAGGTATGCTCCAAAGCATGGTCAGAAGTAGACCGATTTGAACGGAGGCCGGCGTGTGAGTGAGATGGGCCCTGCCCGGCTCCATACTCCTGACGTCACAATTCCCCCTCATCTCGTACCCACAGCTTCTGTCTCGGATTAGCGTGAATATATCACTCCTCCAAGTGAACTATGATACTTGGTGCAATGAGGTAAGTCACAAAATCAACCAGAATGTTCAACCAAATTATAGGAAAAAAAATGATCTAAATCTTTTAAGTAGCTCCTTCATTCGCTCGCTAAGCGGAGGTAACATACACACCCCGAGGCTAGTGTTTGAGTGAGGAGCGCCCCGCCTCCCTTCCCTCAGTCCGCTGTGTCTCCCTTGGACGCTGCAAATAAATTTGTACCGCAAGCGAACTATGATACTTAATGCAATGAGAGAAGTCGCAAAGTCAACCAGAATGTTGACAGACAGATGTTCGATTTTATATATATAGAGATTATTGACCTGTAAGACACATCTGCCTAAGGTAGATGAATTAAGGTTAAGAATACTTCAATGAATGGGAGCTTTCAGTTTTTGATCTGTAATAAAGTTGCAAATCTATCTGCCTTTTTTTTTTTATATGAAAATGTGCTATATAAATAAATGTTGTTGTTGTTGTAAGGTGCCTTACACATTACAGGATCAGGATACATTACAATTGTTTTCATATAATGTATTGTTACAATCTGAATACAAACCGGTTAAGTGACTCAGGGTGAGAGTTGGAGAAAAAACCAGCAGCTTTGTCATAAAACCACACTGCCTGTCAGTATATTTTTAAAATATATTTTAAAAGGACAGTGTTTATTTAACCATGAAACATTAGAATAAATACCAGGAATACTGATACACTAAATAATAACAAGAATTTCTTGTGTTGTCCAATGATGTATTCATATTTTGTGGCCAAACCCCTTTTTTGAGGCTAAAAAGTGATGTTTGGAAATGACTAAACTAACAAACATTCACAAAACAATAGGCAGCAGGCCATAGAACACCAACTTCGATTTTCAAGATGTGTGTTTGAGCTATAATAAAAAAATTGAAGAACCAGGGCAAATTGAAGACAGAAAATAAAGAGGAAGATGCAGAAATAGAAAGGAAAGCACGTGAACAGCTTGTGCAGCATCTGGCAGTCTGCTGGTGCAGTTAAAGTGCAGTTCTAATATGGTGAGGTGTGCTGTTTAGGGGATAACAACAACAACATTTATTTATATAGCACATTTTCATACAAAAAGTAGCTCAAAGTGCTTTACATAATGAAGAAAAGAAAAATAAAAGACAAAATAAGAAATTAAAATAAGACAACATTAGTTAACATAGAAAAGGGGTAAGGTCCAATGGCCAGGGTGGACAGAAAAAACAAAAAAAAACTCCAGACGGCTGGAGAAAAAAATAAAATCTGCAGGGGTTCCAGGCCCAGGGATGAAAACAATTTGTTGGGATGATGACTCCTGGCAGTTGATTTCCTGTTACCACTCACTTTTTGACTCCGGTGGGAACAGGGCTGCTTTATATGACCAGGCCACATTTTAAGTCTCCACTCATATGCAGAAGGTTGTAGTACTTCATGTTTGCAGCCCATGGGCACTCTCTTCCTCTGGAGCATCTTGTGGTTCATGAACTGAGGATGAACCAGGGCAAGTGACATCACAACATGAAGTTAAAGGTGCTAAAAGTACAAAATCCATTTCATTAACACGGCTACAAGCAATGTCCAACAAGTAAGGTGCACTCTAAAATCTTAAATAATAGTCCATTAAAACCAGTGAAGGGGAAAAAACAATAAATAAATGTAACAATTAAGTTCATCGGTCTAATTTCATCCCAATGCTTCTCTCTCTCTCATCTCCTGGGTCTTCTCAGCAAAACCAAGACACCTTTCCAGCTTACATCTCAGCTACCTTTGCTGGTACTCACTGGGCTCCACCAAGACCACTTTAGGACCCCAGAACCCATGATTGCCCCATTCCAAAATGCTTAATAGGATTGATTTGCCCCTGGAGTGCCATTCCCCTTATTCCATCATGGGTCGGCTTTGCTGTACTAGCTCAACCATCCTACATTAGGTACTCCCTGGCCTCATGTCTCTTCCACATACAGTACACTTGCACTCATGGCATCTGAGTGGCACTATGTAAAGACAAAATTCCGCACCTCTCTGATTTACCTACCCTGACACACTGCAACACTAAGCCCAGTAGCCATATTACTAGAGTTCTCTCTGGCAGCTTCCAGTGTGGAAACATTCTAAAGCCACAACCTTAATTTAAGGGGAAGGCACCCGCTGTCCTCTACAAAAACTGACTGGAGCCAGTAAATATTACATAGGTCCCACGTACTGCAGTCAAGTGAAATATGGAACTACCTTCCCGGTAGCAATCATCCCCCAGTGCCTGTCATGTAAGTTCATTCTCCTGATCATTAAGTATCATTAAGGAGTCTAATTGAGCTGTTTTCATTTTCCACACCCGCCGAACTGTGTAAGGCTCTGTGTCTGTTTAGTGGTTGCTGCAGTTTGTCACAGTAGTGGTTGCTACATCTATCTTTCTGTCTGTTACAATATGCACATCCACTTATTATAAACTCACTTCATCCAGGTCTGTGGTTTGGGCTGGAGCCTAACTTGGAAACAGCAGGCACAGTCGTGTAACATATCTGCAGTGGATTGGGTGACAGTCCAATGCAGACATGTAACAAAAACATTTAATGCTTTTAAATAAATATCTTAGTTGAAATGAAGGAAAAAATAATGCCTAAATAAAAAGTGCAGCGAGATAATCAGTATGATATAGGAAACATGTTTAGGACTGATTAACACCGAAGAATCACATTAATTCTAATAATATTTGGAAAATTCCTAGAAAAATTAGGCAGCCTTGCTTGATGTGAAGATTTGGAGTTGTTCAGGCTTCTTATTAAGTGTAAAAAAAGTGTGTCTCCTTGTACTGATCATGATTGTAACTGGGTTTTACTACTTTATTTAAGCTGAGGAATTATCCATAGAGGCCCATTGGCACTAAAAATTAAAGACATATTTCAAACAGAAATTCCAATTCATTCATTCCTTTCAAAGCATGCAGAATAATGACTAAATGTGGTTGGGTTTACTTGAAGTAGTTTTACTAGTGATTTTTAATGCTAGCTGACAGGAGCAACTTAGGAATTTAGGTTAGTTTTTTGTGATATGTAAGTTTTACTACTTTCAAATTATTTATTCCTTTTCCACTAACTTGACATTTAAACAAAAAGATGAGCAATGAGCAAATTATGAAACATGTATGGTGGGGGTGGGGACAGGGAGATAGTGAAAGAGAATTATCCCCGCACTATGCATGTGATTGACATATGTTTTACTCATTCTGTCATTCAAAATTAAAAATCAAGGAAGCCTTCTATGAGTGACAACTCCATTGTAAATAAAGTGAACATTCTGATATGCTTTGGAAATGATTAATGAACAAAGCTCACATCCAGTCAATCAAAATTTGATATAATGCCATTCATATTGGACACTATCATAAATCATTTTGCAACTGCAATTGTAAAAAATGATACATAAAGTGTATTGAATATCAACGCATATAGAAAATGGACATAAACTAGTTTACATCATACACACAGACAGAGGTGAATGGGAAAGACAAGAAAAAGAGCAAATATCTCTGCTAGCACACTGGATAGTGTGGCTGCTGCTGCCTCATCGCTCCTGGAGACTGACTGGCTGTTAATCCCAGCCTGACCTCTGCTGTGGTATAGCGACTCCAGCTGAATAACTGACTGATGGTTTATGAATGTTTATTACCATTTCCGTGACCTTGTTTCATAAATACACCTTAAGAGCTATAAAGGCAAAGTACAAAATAAGAAGCATGTAAATAACTTAACATAAACATTTGTAACTTTTGTTTTACATATAACACACAGAAATTAATGCCTTATTCACTTTTCAGCGAGGTGCTTATTTGTTAACCCCAATAAGTCGCCATTTTCCTTTCCTTTCCCGGCAAAAGTCATTATGTGAACCAAAGACACCCAATAACTTGTCAAATTAAAAGTCGAACAAATGCTGGGATTCAAGCCCTGCTGAAGTATCATGTGTCCTTTACATTGGTAACTGGCATTCCAAATTGTGTTGACTTCTACCCTGCGTCCAGTACTGCCAGGATAGGCTGTGACATTCTGCAACCTGAAATTGGATAGATCTGTGGTTCACCTTTTGATCTATTAACAATATTGGGAAGGCAGCAGAGCCTTTAAGAACATGACCGTGATATTAATTTTATTCACTATTCTTTATCGTCAGATCTGATACCAATAAAGCAGTAAAAGTCAAATACATTGTACAATTCATTCTCTCTTAATCGGTTGACTGGGTACACATGCACTTATGACTGTCTTATGAGCGGTTTATCGGCTATCTTTTATGGTGTCACTGATTTCAAGTGGTTTCTTCTGTACTTTACTCTGAGTTATTATACATTGCTTTTAACATTAAAACTGTACAGTATATATTGTACACTGTGGCAGGAGGCTGGGGGACAGACCCAGCCAGGACACCTGGAAGGAGATCTATATGTCCCCCACACCACGAGGGGGCAACCGCCCTGGATAGCAAGGGAACAATGGGGAAGGAGCAGGGAGGCTAAAACCCATGGGGGCCGTGGCCACTGCCATGGGGGCGCACCAAGCCTCATAAAGCCCGGGATATCAACACCTCTGGGAAGGTGGAGGAAGGACCTTCCAACAACGCTTGGAGTGCTTCCGGGTACTCATGTGGCACACAAGGAAGTGCCACCGGAAGAACGTCAGCGAGCACCTGGAGCACATCCAGGTGACTATAAAGGGGGCTGCCTTCCTACAGTCGGGGAGCTAGAGTCGGGAGCTGGAGGTGGACGAAGCTCCAGCGACAAGACGAAGAAAGGTGGTCCACGGGCATTAAAAGGCCCATGTAAGGGTGTTTGGTGCTGGGACCACTGTGTGCATGCGGGATTTTTTAAGAACTGCCGGTGTCTGTCTGTTTGTGTCCAGGCTGATTATCTCACAACACACACATATATATATATATATATATATATATATATATATATAATGTATGTATAGTTTACATCTCTATATACTGTATATAAAATCCAACGTCTGTCTATCTGTCTGTATGTCTGTCTGCTTTTTACAAGAGAACTACTTAACAGATTTAGATCGTCATTTTTCTATATTTTGCTTGAACATTTCAGTTGACTTTTCGACTTCTCTCATCGCGCTAAGTATCATAGTTCGCTTGCAGGAACTATATATTAATGCTAATCCGAGACAGGCTGTGGGCCGAGGGGAGGGGGAATTGTGACGTCAGGAGTATGGAGCTGGCTGGGGCCCTCCTCACTCACACGCCAGCCTCGATTCTAATTGGTCAACCTCTGGCCATGTTTTGGAGCGTATCTTGCCTCCACTTAGCTAGAAATATCTGTTTGTTTATTGATTTTTAAAGTTTATCCTGATTCACTACTATGCGGGCGGAGCCGCAGGGCACGGCTATTAACAAATATATCCATCTAGTCATTTCTGAATCTAATTATGCCATTATGTGGCTCAAAGAAGGCAGTAGCTATTCCAGGAGCAATGGGTGGATGAAACAGTTCTGGATGGGATGTCAGTTCATGCTCAGCTCACTCATGCAGATACTCACAAATCTTTAATAAATTGGAAAATTTTTGGTTAATGTTCTCATTGCTTACAAAAGCAATACTAATATTTGGACCACTAATTGAACCACATAAAGTACTGCAGGTGAACAAATTAAACCAAAAATGAGAGCTTTTAACCCAATGCATAAAATTTAAATATAAATTGAGCAATTTACCTTTATACATCTCAATAACCTTGTATATGTGTCACCCATGAAGCTTAGACACTCGACTGACAATCTGACAATTAGGGTATGCTGCGAAGCATCAAGCACCACACAGAAATGACGCAAGATCAATGATTGAGGGGTATGAGTATTGGAGAAACCTGTGAAGCAATGGGTGCTGGTGCACCACTAAGCAAAGAAACACAGTCGACAAGTTTGTCTCCCAATAACACCTGCACTACAGTTAAAAAACAGAGGTGCCACACAGTTAACACTGCTGTGCTACTGCCAGGACCACCAGCAGGAGAGATGGGCTGAGTGTAATTAGCAGGTGTTGCATCTAGTTCAGTCCTCCTTGTCCCTCCTGGTAATAATGTCAATCAAACCTTGAAATCGGTGACATTTCACGATTAGGTCTTACAGAAATTAACACTGGACCTTGCTCTTCTCTATGGATCATTGCAAGGTCCAGAGTCCATTCAATTAAAAAATCGTATTCGCCTTTATAAACAATCCACCCACAGTAAGGAACCCGTGAGAACTCTCATTTCTGCAACTCATTCACAGATGACAATTGCATGCGCAATACTTAATTTTTTACATATCATAGAACAGGTGCACAAGCTAATAGATGACCTACAAATTGCACCTCAATAAAGTCAGATAACACACCTCACTCAGTTCTGGTGAATCATGATACAGACTTCCTCTTTGTTGCATTCCCTGAAATGCCATTTTGCACCCCGTGGGGTTGTGGGTACCCCAGGTTGGCACTCCCCGCTCTAATAAAAGGACCATTTAGATTCACCAAAAAACACACTAACATAAGTGGGGAAAACAGTGGACATGCCAGGAATTGAACCCAGTTCCCTGGAGATATGAAGATGCTGCCCTAGCCAAAGTGCCACTCTTAAGCTAAATTAGCAATAACACAAAACACAAGAGCAACTGGAGATGATGAGGGTCAGCTTTGATTATACCCCCTATGTCGGCATTCTGACTGATTTTCAGGAAAACCCAGGTCCCATTAGGTGTAGTGCAGCAGTGTGAACCATGGAGCAGGTGTGCCCGCCAGGAATGAAATATTTATAAAATATTTGTAAAATATTTTCAAAAAGTTTTTTAATTGTTCTAGGGCTTAGATCTTTCATAGCATAAGTATTTTGAAGTCTTGCAAATAATGAAGTGCCAAATTTATGGACACAGAAACTGAACATTGTGTTCTTAAGTGTTTACTGTTGTAAAGCGAGGAGATAAAGGTTAGATCTGAATAGAGAACAAAGTTCTTCAGTTTTGACTTTGTGTTCTCTGTACTGCTCATTATTTCAGGTGTGACAAATCCCCTGTCTGCCTTCATGAAAATTTTACTTTGCAAGAAAATAAATATGAAGTAATAATTTTGGTGTACAGTAGTAATAAGTATTTTAGAAATGTTATTCCAGTGGCATAAAAGCATGTATGCCATCCCTTCATTTTTCAAACATGTTTATTCAAATGCAAAGTCGCTGATCCGAGAGGTTAACCTTGCAGTTGCAGGTACGAGGTGGTAATGAGGTGCCAGTCCATCACAGACCACACTTATTAACAGACCCACAAAAGTGGAGGACAAAGTGGCCATTCCCCGCTGTAAGACAAGGAAGGGCTAGAATACATGCATATTTCTTCAACTGTAAAATGATTAATAGAAATATTTTCTTATTTTGATTTTAGTGCCACAAGGTCAGACAACACAAATTCAGAAGACACTTTCCCTGTCCCACCTACATTTCCTGTAAGTATCTGAAGCATCTTGCTTCTCTGACAGCATTTGACCCATCTTGACTTCTAAGTTTCTTCTGATAACAAGAGATGCTTAACAAAGGTGAGCTGACATCTCTATACAGACTGCTCCAGACATAAAGGTGCTATGATTTGAGTTTCTTTTGTTTGTATTTTGCTTTCTATTTGTTTTTTTTTATAGTAGAATTCAATTCTGATCATTATTGTTACTTCCGCCATTGCTTACCTCTGGTATTTTTGCATTTTCCCACAACATTTTGTTTGTTACTGGGTGTTGCCATTTGATGATCCATTTATTTACAACTAGAAAAATGTGAAAAATTGTAATGAGAAATGTGTCCATTGTGTTTGCCTAGATTGTCCAAAATAATGTGAAGATATGAAAGTTTCCAAAGTCCTACTCTTACTACTACTCATACTACTTGATAATTTATTCCATTTGTCAATGTTTCTTAGCCTGAAGAAAACTTTTCTAACATTTACGAGAAATATGCCCTTAGCAAATTTTTAATTGGGTCCCCTATTCCTATTGAACTTATTTTAAGGTAACCATCTGGATCCACTGTATTAATTTCCCCTTCAGTCCATCCATCCATCATTTTCCAACCCGCTGAATCCTAACTACAGGGTCACGGGGGTCTGCTGGAGCCAATCCCAGCCAACACAGGGCACAAGGCAGGAACCAATCCTGGGCAGGGTGCCAACTCACCGCAGCCCCTTCAGTCCTTCCTCATAATTCATATCTCTTAGTGCCGGAATCAACCTGCTTGTTGTGCTCTGGACTTTCTCTAGTGCTGCTATGTCCTTTTTTTAATATGCAGACCCAAAACCGTACCCATTATTCCAGGTAAAGCCTCATTAGTGGATTATATAGCTCAGTGGTTTTCAAACTATGGGGCGGGCCCCCATAGGGGGGCGTGAAGTAACAAAAAGGGGGGAGCGAAGATGTGAAAAAAGAAAACAAGAATCAAAAAGATGAAAAATACATCTATTGAAACAAAAACAAATTAACTTAAACTACATTCTGATTCTAGAAAAATAAATATACTGTAGAGTTAGATAAATGTCGATAAATTCAAGTAGGTATAATGAAATATGCAGCTATGATATATCATTAATTTAAAAAGAACAAATTGGTATTAGTGGGCTCCTTTCAAAAAAAGTTAGGGGGGCGCGATTAAAACTGTTATGAAAACTCGGGTCGCAAATACTTAAAGGTTGAGAAACACTGATATAGCTTAAGCATAACTTCCTTTGATTTGTACAAGCTTTCAGCTGATTTGGAGACACAGAATCTTGTTGCAGCCTAGAAGTCTAATTCTTCACTTCACAACTGTGCATTAAAGCAAGCAAGAGCTGACTGTAATGTCACACTAATTTCAGTACTGAAGCACTAAACATAAAAGCTTGTAAAATTGTGAAAACCCAGAAAACCACTAAACAAAAGAAGATCAGCCAGTCTATTTTGTGTTAAATTCTTGCTTCTCTCTTTACATTGACATATATATAATTCCCATATTTCTTTAATCCTTGTAAATTATTCACTTTTTAAAACACATATGCTTTAGTTACCTTGATAAATTGTAAGTCTAATGGCCAGGAACTCCATCAACAGAGAAATGAAAGAAAAATACAGTATGAACCCCCTGATCTTGCTTTACAAATCTGGTGTAATTTTATTTTCATCCCACTTTTTTTCTGGTACATGGTGGTAAGAAGTGAGTTCCTTTTCAACATTTTTTAAAGAAAACTGGTTGTTGTTCAAAAATAAGATTAAGCTTCACACAACTTCTTACTTTCACTTTGCATCCAGGATATGATATTGACTCAAAAATATAAAATATTTCCCTCACAGGTATGACAATTAAAATTACATAACATTTCAAATGTGGCTTTATGAAGTGAGTTGCTACACTAGTGTAATCTGAAGCTAATTCTTTGAATCTTTCCAGATTTCACACTACATTCAGACCTTGTTGTTCAGATAAACACAGTGGTCACTGGCACTAGGGGGTGAGTAAGCTTCACACTATTCTTTTCAGTTATGCATACAGATGTTGGTCGGTAATCATCTAGCATTTCAGTGCTGCACTGTCTTAGCTCTCTCTTTGGAATAACATGGACATGATTTTTCTTCTTTACAAATTCTCAGCTCTTAATTTTTATAACAAACATGTCAGCTGTTCTTCTTTGCACTCTACTCTACTGTACTGAACTCTTGTGTTCCAGTTGTAGATCACCCCTTGTTATCTTCTATCTTTATCTAAAACAGGATAGCTCTTTTGTTGGAGTGACAACTTTACTCTTTTTTCTTCAACTCAAGCCATTTCGTCTTTGACTGTACTGTGCACACTTTTTCACATGTACCTGAAGTGCCATACTTACAAGTATGTGCACTGGGCTGCACGCTGTATCTGCTTGTTGCCTTGAGTCTAACTGATGTTGCCATTTTCATTTGCAACTGCATTGAACGGAGACCAACAGATAGATTCTGTGACCTTCTCTGTTATTCCTAACTAGACATTAAGCCTGTTAAAATAACGGCGCTAGAACAGTAGTGCATAAACATAAGTAGGAACAGTCTATATTAAATGGCAAGGGACCTTGTATGTGGCTGTAATATGCGTCACTGTATTGTGTGCCTTTAATTTTCTCTCTCAGTAATACTGGTTTGTATTTCTGTAAAATGCCTGTAATTTTGTCTGACAGTAATACAGTGGAACCTCGGGTCACGACCATAATTCGTTCCAAAACTCTGGTTGTAACCCGACTTCGTCGTGAACCGAAGTAATTTCCCCCATAGGATTGTATGTAAATGCAATTAATCCATTTCAAACCATATAAACTGTATGTAAGTATATGTTTTTTTAAGTTTTTAAGCACAAATATAGTTAACTATACCATAGAAAGCACAGCGTAATAGTAAACTAAATGTAAAAACATTGAATAACAGAGAAAACTAACACTGCAAGAGTTCGCACTATAGCCTTATGACCCGCTCTCTAAAAACACTTTTTTTTTTATGAGTTTTAAGCACAGAGAAAAAAATGAACATCTGAAAAATCCATAATTTAATAAACAACCAAGAAAAGTAACATTGCAACAATGCACGCGCACGCCTGTGTTTGTGTGTGTCTCTTTCGCGGTCCTGCGTGTGTGTGTTTCTGTCTCTCGCGTGTGTGTGTCTCACTTAAGCGCACGCCTCTGTGTGTGTGTGTGTGTGTGTGTGTGTGTGTTTCTGTCTCTCGCGTGTGTGTGTGTGTCTCGTGCGCCCCTGTGTGTTTGTGTTTGTGTCTCGCGCGCGCCTGTGTGTGTATGTGTCTGTCTGTCTGACGCGCGCCTGTGTTTGTGTGTTTCTGTCGCGTGCGCCTGTGTTTGTGTGTGTGTGTGTGTGTGTCTGTCTCGTGCGCGCCTGTGTGTCTGTCTTCGTGTGTGTGTGTCTGTCTCGTGCGTGCCTCTGTGTGTGTGTGTGTGTGTCTGTCTCTCTCTCCACAGGGAATGCACAGGAAGAGACTGAACACGTGCCGTGTGGCCCCACGCATACGCACTTCACCAGAAGACACACACACATGGACACCTGGACGCACACAAGGGTTTTATTAAAGAGGATTATGTTATTTGATTTCTTGAATTTTGTGATATTGGTGTTCTTCCCGGAAATGAATTTTCTTTGGTTCATACTGCTTAGTCCAACATACTCTTCCTTGGGTCTTTTCTACCTTTTTAAGCCAGTTTCACTGACCAAACCCTGACAAAGTGAGTCATTTGTCAGTATTCCTTATACATGTCCATGTACCATGTACTGCTCCCCAGGGGCACCCCCATACCCCCACCCCACCTGCTCATTGATTTAACATATAATAGGTAGTGTGCCATTGTACAAGGGGAACTCCCCTTACCCATTCCTTAATTTTACAAGCAGTTACAAGTTCAGTGATCACCAAGTGGGATCATTTCTTCAATGGCATTTACAAATCATGAGCACTTGTGCCCAACACTGTCTAGGGGTACCATGTACCCTTGAAGAGGCCCTACATGGTTGGTTAATTTCTCGATCACGCAAATCCAATCCAAATGTCCTGATTCTGCTCCAGTTCACTTTTTTGCATTTAATACTCATGCTTAATCAGCTGGGTGGTACCCACACTGGTTGTGATTTTCATTGCACTTTATACTTTGCTTTTCAAGTTAGGTCATCTGGTCATTTCTTGCCATTTCTTTTATGCAAAAAAACTTTGGATTTGTTTGCTTCTCTTTCAGACGCATGTAACAATCCAATAACTGTTTCATTCAGGATGTATTCTACTTTCAAGAGAAGAGCTTCAGCACTGGACTGTAGGATATGAATTGGATCTTTTCAGTTCACGTAATGGAAATTAAGAATTGACATGACAGAAGTGTTTCAAATAATGCAAGCAGATAATACTAGTAGTTGTTGTAGTGGCTGTAATATTATCACAGATACAGAGAACAGTGAAATTCTTACTTGCATGTTTGGCCAACATGTAGCACGTCATCACTATTTGACGTCATGATGAATAAGAATGCAAATAAGAATAAGAAGGGACTTCAGAGTAAGCTGGAAATGGAGGGTGGATGCCAACTGTTAGTTAAGTATATAAGAAAAAATAATTCTTATGAACACAATCAAAAATATAATAATCATGATTAAAATTAAAAATACACCTTAATAGGAGGTTATACTGTATATGAAATATACAGCCTAAAAAAATATGTAACTCAAAAACTATGGTTTACAGAAAAATTCTGAATATATTTCTGAAATCTTTTGAACCAACCCTAAAGCCAATGCCATATTATACAACTTTTAGTTGTGATGTATTGCAGATGTATCAACTGCAGTCACTGATCTTGTCACCAGACAATGTCAGTTTAGAAGACTAACGCTGCCCATGACTGCTTTACCCACTTAGTGCCAACTTCAGCTTCTCTTCTCTTTACAAGGTTCTTAACATGCGTGTTTTTTAATCCTTATTGCTACAGATTATGTCTTGTACTTCTGGATGAGCATTCATTGGTGGTCAGCTGTTATGCACACAGAGCCCGCCCCTACAATAAAAGACAAAATCAAACCTGCTTGATTTAATTGGAGCGAGTCACAGCCTTAGTCATTGAGTATGTCACATTCAGCAATCGGCTTTATGGGAGCGCACCACTGAATGCCTCTAACTCATTAAGAAAATCACAGGAAAAGTCAGCTAATGTGACACCACCTTAAGTTATTCTGCAACAACATCTTTGTTGACCAGTGTAATTAGTCAAATGTTTAGTTATTTTTTTGCCCATACATTCAAATTCACTACTATAATGCCACTATTTGAACACACAACCATATATTTCACTCATATTAGCATAAAAAAAAACATTTATTTATATAGCACATTTTCATACAAATGATGTAGTTCAAAGTGCTTTACAGGATGAAAGAAAAAAGACAATATAAAAATAAAATTAGGCAATACTAATTAACATAGAATGAAAGTAAAGTCCAATGGCCAAGGAGGACAGAAAAAACACAAAAAAAACCTCGAGATGGGCTAAAGAAAAAAACAAAATCTGCAGGCGATCCAAGGCCACAAGACCGCCCAGCCCCCTCTAGGCATTCCACTTAACATAAATGATTTCAATCAGTCCTCATGGTTTTCAGGCTTCACATGTAAGAACTTGATGATGATGGTCATGTGGACCTCTGGCCTTCAATCCAGCAATGTAACATGATGGGGCTGTGCTGTTTGGTCTCTGTGTGAGGAGCCTTATTTCATTTTAAGCAACTTTTAATGTGTGTCAAGATTGCTTACACAAGCTTTACCATGATGTAGGCATGAGCTTGTCAATCACCAGACATCTGATTGTTTAGATCTTCACATTTTGAATAACTGTGATTTTTGGTTAAAAGCTAGGAAGGTGCTCTCTGAATGCCTGCACTGAGCAATGTCTGCATAATTTACTACAATGAGAAATCAGTCATGTCTGAAATACAGCATGAATAAATTTTTTTGTGAGGATTAAGTAAGCAGGTTTGAGAATGTTAGGTCAGAACACCTAAATTGGACTGATACATGGGATTTGTAGGGTGACCAATCAGCAAAAAAACAACAAGATGCTCAATCAAAATAACAAGAAAGCACAAAAACAAACATGCTTGAGTGCCTAATGTGCATAACCATAACCAAAGTAGTTTTCTTGCAACAAAAAGCTAAGCAAAAACTTGTCAAGTGAAAAACTCTGACATTGACAAAGAAGGTTAGAGAAATTGATGATTTTACTGTTCCTCTGGTTTTCCTTTTGTGGAGAAGGAAAGGCCACTGTGGCCTTACAAGACCCTGAACTCTTTAAAGAAAGACTATGGGAAAAAAACGCTAACGTATTATACTTCCCCCATCTAGCCAGAGGGCAGAATGGGATCCCTTTTCAAATTACTCAGTGCATGCAGTCACTCTTTTCACACTGAGTTTTTTAAAAACTGCATTTATTAAGACTGGAGAAACACCTCTTCAACTTCGTAGGCATCATGGCTGCCGTAATAAAAAGTGCAACACAGATTTATACTCTGTTGTAAATATACTGTAGTAAGTATTGTATTCACCCAGGTAAGCCATTTTATATCAGGGTATACATTTTTACACCCCAAATTAAATAAACGTTTATGACTTAGCTAAAAATGACAATGGATGTGTAACTGAGCTCCCAAGTTTCACAAATGCAGCTGGAACTTTATGTGAAGCAATAATGATGCTTCAGGGTGACTATATTGATTTTAATGACAATTACAAAAATAAAGCAAACAAGAATAAAGCAGTGGAGAACATAAAGGGCTTTTACATTGGCACAATGCTTGAGCACTGGGTCGGCATCAGACTTCATTCTAGTCACATGTCTAGGACAAGGCAGTAGGTAAGTGGTGTATACTATCTGCACAGGGAGACTGCTTATTAAGAATGGAGCTGGAATCGGGAGACACTAAAAGAAATCATTTAACAGGCAAGGGTCACTACCAGGAAGACAAAGGTCTAGTTAGTAAAGCTCTGGACATGAAACAAATCATAGTAAAAGAAACGTAGCAAGGGGTCAGTAACCAGAATAATTCTCATAACCAAAGTGTAAATGAAGAATGTTAATCATAGTCAATCGAAAGAAAATGATTTGTACCCAGAGATCTCAGTTTAACATATTAACAGCAGGTTTCTTGGTTGTATCCACAAACTCGGACAACCAGGAAATGCACAATACTAACCTTTATACCATTGTGGTAATTGTGTCTCATGTTGCACACTCCCAGTCATCATGGCAACCAAGACACAAAACGTCTCTAAAGCCATTGGAGAACATGATATGTGCTTAACATCATGAACAACACATAAAAACAAAAATGAAATGTAACCATTAGTTTCTTTGTTCCCTAAAAACCCATCAATCACCCCCTCCCCAAAAAAATGTTTCATATGTTGCTCGTGTTCACACAGTTGAGCATCTTTGGGACTCTAGCAAAGTAAGCCCTCCTGTTTAAGCACCGGTGGATTCATGATTGCTAATTCCAGCTTATCTTTTATCCACAGACTGGAGGATGAGACCCAAAATTAAATGTGATATCACTTCAGGTATTTTGCTGGGGGTTCCACCTGTTCCTCCCCAGGATCTATTTAAAGAACAACAGCACCAATGGTCAATTCGGAATCTACAAGCGATGAGCATGGAGCTCTGCAGAAAACTAATCACTTGGCTGAGAGGTTCACTAAGAACCAGCAGGCATTTTTGTCAGAGGACAACTTTTTTCTTTACCTTACTTTTGCTTATTTTAAATGGGGTCTCCAACCAATCTTATCCAATACTTGTTATTAAATTTATTTTTAGAGAACAATGAAAAGCTGTAAATAAACTAAAACAAAAGTCACATCAGGACAAGGCAGAATCTGAGGAGATCTTGACACTGGACTTATAAATAAATAAACATATTTCTTGTTTTTTATCACATAGTAGAGCATCCTAACTACATAAACTGCATTCTCCAATAAAATTGCACCCTTTCTGTCTACCCTGGAGCCCTTTTCATGCCACAATACATGACAGCAAGGAGATTAAGCATGCAGAATTGACCTATGGCTTTGTGCCCTGCAATTTACAGGTACATTCCATGCATGTTCCAGTTTGTCTGTTATATTCTTATTAACACATTTAAAAGAGAACAAAGAAAGATAAAGGTTTGGGGCAACACCACGATCCCCATCCAGTGTATTGCAAATACAAAACAATAATGTGCTTTTCAGCAAACAAACAATGTTTCTGAAGATGTGAGTCTGAAAATAGGCTGCCCAAGACTGTGACACTTCTGGTTAAATATTGACCACACTGGAAGAGGCAAGTCCAGGTGGACAGATATCGGAAGTGATGTCAGAGGTGGTAAGGTTATTAATCATTCAGTCTGCAGAGGGAAGAAGAGGCGTTAGTATACAGTGCCACCCTGCAGATAGGAGAGGAATTACTACCACCAGAGCCTTTAAGCTGTTCCCAATGCGAACGTGTGTGACACACCACAGCTTGAGCCTCTTAAGAAAACAGATGACTGTAATTTTTAATTTATTAAATGCATTTCTATTCTATACAATTACAGTGGTGTGAAAAACTATTTGCCCCCTTCCTGATTTCTTATTCTTTTGCATGTTTGTCACACAAAATGTTTCTTATCATCAAACACATGTAACCATTAGTCAAATATAATACAAGTAAACACAAAATGCAGTTTTTAAATGATGGTTTTTATTATTTAGGGAGAAAAAAAATCCAAACCTACATGGCCCTGTGTGAAAAAGTAATTGCCCCCTGAACCTAATAACTGGTTAGGCCACCCTTAGCAGCAATAACTGCAATCAAGCGTTTGCGATAACTTGCAATGAGTCTTTTACAGCGCTCTGGAGGAATTTTGGCCCACTCATCTTTGCAGAATTGTTGTAATTCAGCTTTAGTAAATAGTGCAAATAGTTTTTCACACTACTGCAGATAGATAGATAGATAGATAGATAGATAGATAGATAGATAGATAGATAGATAGATAGATAGATAGATAGATAGATAGATACTTTATTAATCCCAAGGGGAAATTCACATAATCCAGCAGCAGTATACTGATACAAACAAAATATTAAATTAAAGAGTAATAAAAATGCATGTAAAAACAGACAATAACTTTGAATAATGTTAACATTTACTCCCCGGTGTGGAATTGAAGAGTTGCATAGTGTGGGGGAGGAACGATCTCCTCAGTCTGCAAAAGTCTGTCACTGAAGCTACTTCTCTGCCTGGAGATGACACTGTTAAGTGGATACAGTGGATTCTTCATGATTGACAGGAGTTTGCTTAGTGCCCGTCACTCTGCCACAGATGTTAAACTGTCCAGCTTTATTCCTACAATAGAGCCTGCCTTCCTAACAAGTTTGTCCAGGCATGAGACGTCCTTCTTCTTTATGCTGCCTCCCCAGCACACCATCGCGTAGAAGAGGGCACTCGCCACAACCGTCTGGTAGAACATCTGCAGCATCTTATTGCAGATGTTGAAGGACGCCAACCTTCTAAGGAAGTATAGTCAGCTCTGTCCTCTCTTACACAGAGCATCAGTATTGGCAGACCAGTCCAATTTGTCATCCAGCTGCACTCCCAGGTATTTATAGGTCTGTACCCTGTGCAAACAGTCACCTCTGATGATCACGGGGTCCATGAAGGGCCAGGGCCTCCTAAAAACCACCACCATTTCCTTGGTCTTGCTGGTATTCAGGTATAAATGGTTTGAGTCACACCATTTAACAAAGTCTTTGATTAGCTTCCTGTACTCCTCCTCTTGCCCATTCCTGATGCAGCCCGCGATAGCAGTGTCGTCAGCGAACATTTGCACGTGGCAGGACTCCGAGTCGTATTGGAAGTCTGATGTATATAGGCTGAACAGGACCAGAAAAAGTACAGTTCCCTGCGGCACTCCTGTGTTGCTGACCACAATGTCAGATATGTGATAGACTAGTATACAGGTGCAGCAGTTGACACCTTGACTTCATGTCTTCAGAGTCCTGGGACCAAATCCTAAGGTAGTCACTGTCTGTGCAGTGTCCATCAAATGTCTGCATGGCCTTCTTTCTGGGTACTCCAGCTTTCTTCCCACATGCCAAATATATACATTATAAGTTCACTGGTGACTCTAAATTGGTCTCTTACAAGTTAGCATACTCTGCAATGATCTAGTGGCCTATCCAGGTGTTATACTCAATGGAATTAGGATTTACACCTGGGACCATGAACTGGATTGAGCTTTTCAAACACATGCTCACCAGTCTCACAGCTATATTCCACCTAAACCTTAATTGGAACATGTTCCATTAAAAGTTTACTTATTATTAATATTATTTTCAACTATATAGTCCTGTCTGGAAGGCAGACAAAAACAGGCCGCTTCAGAAATCAGAAAAGCGGCATAAGAAAGACAGAGTTTATTAAACATGCAGCATTTTTGAATTATTGAGGTCCCTTTGATTCTACATGCACTGCCTCATACGCCTCTTGTGAATGCAATTTAGTCACTTTCCATCAAAATAGCTTTAGGTCTAGCCTTGTGATGAACTGCCATCTCATCTTGGGATTGCTCTTCCATTGCAACAGATGCTGCTGAGAAAATGTAAGCTCCTGCTCTCTCTGATTCAAACTGAAAATCAATGGGTCCTAACTATCCCATGTCAATTAATGGAAATCTTTGCCACTTATCAAAGTAGGACAAATTATCCCGTGATCACATTGGTTACTGAAATTGGGTCATGGAGATGCCAACAAATAACGAGTGCGGATTCCTCTTTTAAAATACATTGCCATCACGTATGAGTGTAATGCCCCTTCTGCATCAGGAAACCCAAAGCCAGCTAGATAACCCATTTCTATACTGTATGTAAAATGTTTGAAAATCCTATTGCAGGTTACTAAATATTACATTTGAACAATGAAATCCTTCTTTAAACAAAAATTGCTCTTACCCTTTCTGGTTAGAATGGTTTCACTCTAAACATTCTATGGATTATTTAGATAAAATAGAAAAAAGGACAAGAACTAGCTCTTGGGTAAAGGTAAGTTTACCATTTGTTCAGTAAGTGCAGACACAACCTTTAGCAGCTTTAACACTAACCAAACATTTATACAATCCTTCAGTATGCATTATATTCTTACTTATCCAAATATTCATTTTCCAAGCCTGCTTTTTCCATTACAGTGTGTGGTACAGCAGGTCCATGGCTTCAAAAGAATGGTTAGTTTTTAAATAAATTATCACCACACTCGCCGCTTAAAGAGGAGGCGGGGTAGTGTGGCCGGAACAGTTCTCGGGTGCGATACGGGCATGGGTGTTTCCGCACCGAAGTGCACAGGTGTGGGATTGCACATGTCCGTAATTGATGCCGGGAATGGCTGATCACCACACCTGTACCACATCCCAATTATAAACAGGAGAAGCACGAGTGCGGAGTGGGAAGAAAAGAAAGAGAAGATGGATGGAGTCCAAGAAGGACAGAAGGCAGGAAGTTGAGAGCCGGTGCAGATGTGAGCGAACAAGCAAGAGTAGGCTCGCTGGTTAGTGCAGGCAGCTGGGAGGAGAGCTCCTGGAATGGGTGTTTGACCAATACTCTCGGGGGTGGGTTCTTCTGAATGAAGCGGTCGCTCCAGCTGAGCAATCTCAGGAGCTGGAGTGTCCCAGAAGGTTCACCATATAAGACCACGAAGGCAGCGGGAGTCAGGGTGGGTTGGGAGAGTGAGCCCCAGTGTGAGTGCCTTGGTCGCTGGGGAACCCTAGTCTCAGTCCAGCGGATTAACTGTACAGAGCCAGGGGTCAGAAGGCTACCAGACCATTGTGGAAGGCAGCTGCACCTGCAGGTAGGGAGACTCCCCTGTTGCAGGGCCCGTATGGGAGAAGCAGGGGAGCTGTCAGCAAAAAGAAGAAGGCACCAGGTTTTTAAAAAGGACATTTTCCAGTCTGTTGATTTTAAATTGTTTTCAAAGGATTTATTTATTTGGATTATTTTAACCTCCACTTTTATAACCCTGTTTTTAAGGATTATTTGTTTATTGACATGGAATCACTGCACTTTCTTTTTGGATGCTGTTTTGATTTTGGTTTGACTGTTTTTAATAAAAGCACTTTTGCACCTTTTAGAACTATCCCCTTGCTTCGTTTGGTGTCCTCATTGTCCAGCTGATCCAGTTACATTACTGACAGTGTCGCGTTCAAAAGGCTTCCAAAAGAGAAGATGGGAGCATGGAGTCAGGACCCGCATCATCACACAGTGTTATAGGCAAAACGCCACTACTGGATATGTGGCAGGAATCTACTCTGGCTAGGATGCCAGTAAATTACAAAGTATGTAAACCCATACTCAGTTAGGAAGGGCCAATTTAATGCCACCAATCAACCTTACCTGATGTTTTTTAGGATATGAAAGAGAAGCAGAATACTTACAGAAGATCCATGTGAACACAGGAAGAACTTGAGAACAGAAATGATCAGGTCAAGAATTGTACTGAGGCATGTAGAGAGGTGAGACTTTAACACCTCATAGTATGGAAGTTAAGAAGGGGATCTCCAGCACTAAAACATTAGAACAACTTTAACTTTATCAGGCCATTCAGTTCCAAAAGATATGAAATAATTCTCCCCAAGTTTCACCAAAATGAGCGATGATCTTCAGTTCAGTTCAGTTCAAATTGTTATTCATTCACTAGTATAAGCTTAAAGCACTTACTCATACAGTTGTGTTTGAAAGTTTGTGAACCCTTTAGAATTTTCTATATTTCTGCATAAATATGACCTAAAACATCATCAGATTTTCGCTCAAGCCCTAAAAGTAAGAAACCAGTTAAACAAATGAGACAAAAATATTATACTTGGTCATTTATTTATTAAGGAAAATGATTGAATATTACATATTCTTTATTATAACTTTATTCTTCTTTAACCATTCTTTGGTAGAACGACTTGCTGCATGACCCACCTTCTCTTGAGATTCAGTTCATGGACAGATGTCCTGACATTTTCCTTTAGAATTATCTGATATAATTCAGAATTCATTGTTCCATCAATGAAGGCAAGCCGTCCTGGCCCAGATGCAGCAAAACAGGACCAAACCATGATACTACCACCACCATGTTTCACAGATGGGATAAGGTTCTTATGCTGGAATGCAGTGTTTTCCTTTCTCCAAACATAACGCTTTTCATTTAAACCAAAAGGTTCTATTTTGGTCTTATCCGTCCGCAAAACATTATTCCAATAGCCTTCTGGTTTGTCCACGTGATCTTTAGCAAACTGCAGATGAACAGCAATGTTTTTTTTGGAGAGCAGTAGCTTCTCCTTGCAACCCTGTCATGCACACCATTGTTGTTCAGTGTTCTCCTAATGGTGGACTCATGAACATGAACATTAGCCAATGCGAGAGAAGCCTTCAGTTGCTTAGAAGTTACCCTGGGGTCCTTTGTGACCTCGCCAACGATTACATGCCTTGCTCTTGGAGTGATCTTTGTTGGTCGACCACTCCTGGGGAGGTTTAACATTGGTCTTGAATTTCCTCCATTTGTACGCAATCTGTCTGACTGTGGATTGGTGTAGAGATGGTTTTGTAACCTTTTCCAGTCTGATTATCATCAACAACTCTTTTTCTGAGGTCCTCAGAAATCTCCTTTGTTCGGGACATGATACACTTCCACAAACATGTGTTGTGAAGAGCAGACTTTGATAGATCCCTGTTCTTTAAATAACACAGGGTGCCCACTCACACCTGATTGTCATCCCATTGATTGAGAACACCTGACTCGAATTTCACCTTTAAACTAACTGCTAATCCTAGAGGTTCACATACTTTTGCCACTCACAAATATGTAATTTTTGATCATTTTCCTCAATAAATAAATGACCAAGTATAATATTTTTGTCTCATTTGTTTAACTGGTTTCTCTTTATCTACTTTTAGGACTTGAGTGAAAATCTGATGATGTTTTAGGTCATATTTATGCAGAAATATAGAAAATTCTAAAGGGTTCACAAACTTTCAAGCACAACTGTTTTTACCAAAATATTAGGATAACATGGTTTTAGAACACTGATATAAATAAACACACAAAATAACTTAAACTCACAGTAAAGCTGTAGTATGCATAGCCTACACTAAAGAGGAATAGGTAGAGGTTCACAGGCCTCAGGATTATTCATTAATCTCAGTAGTACAAATTGTTTGATTTGAAATTAATTGCTAGGCTGATCATAAATTCAAGTCCAGGACCAACATATGGAGAGCACTGTTCTTATTGTTAAATCACCCTAATCCTGAACAAAACAGAACCACATTTATGTTAGAAATTGTTATTTATTACACAGAAAAATATAGGAAAGGCATATATTCAGATTTGTGGAAACTTCATAGGGATAAAGTTGATGTCACACACAGTGAAAATTTGGGAAAGGGTCATAGAGAGAAAGCCTAAGGAACAGACCACCATAGGGGAGGTGAAATTTGTTTTTATGCCACAGAGACAAACAACACATTCAGCTTTTGCATTGAAACAGTTCATAAGAAAGCATTTAGAAAGACAGAAAGGATTGCATGTTGTGTCTATTGATTAGGAGAAGGATTATAACTGGAGGCCACGTCAAGGAATGCCAGAGAAGTATGTGAGGATTGTCCAGTATGTGTATGAGGGAGTGGGGACTCTGGTTAAAAGCAGTGTTGGGTAACAGAAAAGATCCCTGTCAGAGTAGGTCTGCACCAGAGATCTTCTTTAAGTCCTTACATCTTTGATATGTTTGTGGATGTGTTGACTTGTGGGATAAAAGGCCAGTCCTTCGCTGTATGACATTGTGTTGTGTACCACCAGAATGGAGGAAGTGAAGAGGAAGTTGGAAGAATAGAGAAGGGCTGTGGAAGATAGAGGGCTGAAGATAAACAGGAAGAAGACCGAATATATGAGGTTTAATGACGATCAGGATTCAGAAGTTAGCTTGCAGGAAGAGCAGTGGATAAAATCAAATACCCAGGTTTACTGGTGACCCAAGAGGGAGACTTAGATAACCCACAGAAAGCAATTTGGATGGAACATTTGGAAGAAAGTATTTGTAGCATTGTGTGAGATGAATGTGTGGATGGATACCTAAGAAAGTACAGGATTTTATGTTAAAGAGGTATGGGCACGTAATAAGGACAATGAATATGAGGGCAAAAGAGTGACAAGAATGGAAGTACAGGGGAAGGGAGGCTGAAGTGGAGGTGGATGGAGATTTGAAGGAAAAGGGTTTGATAGGAGGAGTTGCAGAACGAAACTGTATAGAGAAGGCTGACGAAGCATATCAACCTCCCATAGAAGTGGGAAAAGATGAAGAGGTGTAAGAAGAATACAATACAGGAGATGGAGCATCCCAGAAAGAATACAAGTAAATACAAATAAGTAAACAGAAAACAAAACGTAAATGCCCCACTTAGCCTGGCTAAAAAGAATGTGTCCCTTTACTATGCTTGATGTGGCTTGCTCTCTTATTGACTATACAAAATGCAGTGCCATGAGCACTCAATCCCATTTAGATTCTCTCCCCCTCTCTTTCTATGCTGACCATAGTACTTTCCCTCCTAGTCAAGCCTTTGACCCATCGCATTTTCCAACTCAAGCTCAATCCTTAAACTTCAATGTGTGTTTTACTTTTGAGGCAAACCCTGGAGTCATTTGCAGGTTTCAGGAATACCCTGAGAAATGACTTGTCTAATCTCTTCAGTATTGGTGGCGGCCGTTGTTAACCCAGGGCTCAACCGATCCGGTATAGAAATTTTTATTGTTGTCCACATATTAATTTGGCAAAATTTTACACTGGATGCCCTTCCTGATGTAACCCTCCCCATTTATCCGGGCTCGGGACCGGCACATAGAAACACACTGGTTTGTGCATCCCCTGCGGTGACTCCAGTTATTCCTACACAGCACTATACATCTCATAATTAAAGATCAAGGGACCAATATAACATGTCCTCCATGAAATGCCAATTGGGTTCCATGTGATCCACATTGGAACCCAGAGCTGCCACCTAATGTTTTGGAAAAGTTCACCCAGCTGTTTTTGCTTGCCTGTATGATCTCTCACTCTGTTTCATCTCAGTTATGTGTCAACTTAGAAATTATTTCTTTAAGCAAATATGGCCTATAAGCCTCTGCCAGGAATTTATCCACAATGGACTTCCTGGGGTCTTCCTAATATCATTACCTAGTTTCTGCTTTCATGGAGAGGGATGGGGATGCTACATTTAAGACACTTCTGAAAGACAGAAGCATCCCGCTTGGGTGAAGACTACTTGTATTAGAGAAACATAAAGACTTGTATCATATAGTGATATGAGACCTGTATGGTAAGGCATCTGTATCTTTCTGACTTAAGTTTGTTTTCTTTGCAAACAAACTACTTCCAGAAAGTAAACACACAGCTTGCATCACCATATCTATACAATAGAAGCCAATTTCTGTCCTTCTGGCAATTACACTCCATTGGGCAATTTCAGTGTAAATGTTTGTAATGCACCACTTATTGTAGGGGTCTCCAACCTTTTTTCCCCTGAGAGCTACTTTTACAAAATGAAAATGGCCAAGAGCTACTCATGTTTTCTAACATTTATTCTCATAGATTATTTCAACCCAAACAAACTGAATAACTTGTTTTGCCTGAACATTTACAAAATGTTGGTGTCCATAACTCACATTTTGCATTAAAACATGACAAAAAATTTTTAGTTCACCTGCAAGTGCATTTTGTATGTCTGTATGCTTTTTCTAGTGTATCTCACATTATTAAATTAAAACATGAATGCTGTCAAAACAAAAAAATGCAATTACAAATACACAGATATTACTTATTAATTTGTCATTTTGTTCCATGTCACTGTCTAACTTCACAAGAGTATTCACATGTCCAGTTGCATGTGTGATGCGATGACTGGCTCTGCATGGAGTCAACAAGAGAGATGTATGGTGGAGTGTAGCCACTTAGGCTCACTCTTATGGAGTTATTTAAATGTTCATCTGTCAGTCTTGTTCAGAACTTTGATTTCATGACATTCATGTCAGAAAAGGTAGACTCACAGAGGTATGTAGACCCAAACAAAGCAGAAATTTTCAGAGCTGTTTGCTGAAGATTCTTATAGTTATCTGGCACTACTAAGCTCCAGAAATGCTGAGAATGCTGTTGAGACTTTAACAGCACGTTATTTTGAAGGTTTACTAATAAATAATATAGCAAATCCAATGCCTCTCTCTCTGTATGTCTGTCCGCTTTTTACGAGAGAACTACTTAACGGATTTAGATCTGTTTTTTTTTCTATAATTTGCTTGAACATTCTGGTTGCTTTTGCGACTTCTTTCATTTCGCTATGTATCATAGCTCGCTTGCAGTACCGATTTATTTGCGTGAATCCGAGAAACATGCAGCGGGCCAAGAGGAGAGGCCTTCCTCACTCACTCGCCAGCTTCAGGGCATGTTCCTTAACTCTGCTTAGCTAGCGAACGAACGAGAGAACAGTTGAATTTGATATTTTAAATAAAGTGTTACTTAGGTCTTGATGAGTTTGAGTCCAGATAGTCTCTTAAGTGTATGCCACATTGAAAAGATAGACTGAAATTCAGATTGTGGATCGTGATATGATTTTTTGGAAAGATCGCCCGCCTCTAATTTGACTAATCACATTTTCAAATTTATGTTCGATTCATTAACCCTTTGGCGAGCTACTTGGAAAGGGTTTGCGAGCTACCGGTACGAGCAACGTGTTGGAGACCCCTGACTTATTGAAATGCATTTTGTAAAGCATGTAATAATAAGATACACTGAATTTTCATTCCAATGGGGCATCAGAAACATTAGCACTGCAGTTGAGAATCCTATACCAAATCCTGTATAACTCAGGCAAAAGACAATATATAATTTATTAAAGAAAAATTTCAGTAGAAAAAAATGCCATAGGTATGGTGGACTGCAGCTACACTCTATTGAATTCATTTCAATTAGATGAAGCTTCAAGTGACTTTGACTTTCCTTGACCTCTCATTTCTCCTTTACTTTATAGCTGGCAACATATTAAGTTTCCACAGAGTGTGTCTGAACTGCTGCAATATTCTGATTTGCTGTGTAATCTTGCCCTTACTAGAGGTGGACAGGACCTTTGGCTATTTTAAAACACATAACAAAATTATCTCCATCACAGGTTACAACTTCTGTCTCTTCATTGAAATTGAAAGTGGTTTCTGCATGAAACAAATAACATTTTTTTTAATAACATGCTACTGTTCCTTCTTTAAAGAAAGGACATTAATGAGATTTAATGTAGTTGAAATAACATGAATTATAGGTGAATAAATCATTCTGACACACTAGAGCCAACAATGCTAATTAATTATATGTAGACGTTCACTATCATGGAGGTCCCATCAACACTACATCTGCTATAACACAAGGATACTTAAAGTCATGTGGCAGCTTAAAGGGTGAAGAAGAACACAAACATTCTGCATTGTTTCCAACACATTCTAATTATATTGCTCTGTGCTTTATGTAGAGTTTCACTGCCCTTGCGAATCTGAAGCTCTGCTTAGAAGCCATTGATGGCTCCCATTATGTGTTCTAGTCTGTATACCAAATATGTCAAAATAAACAAGTGTGCAGTAAATACAGCTGCAGACAGCATGTGGGTCTTTGTTTCAAGTGCAGGCTCAATGTTATTTCTATTATTTTAACACAACTAGTTTCTAATTTGGAAATAATGTATCACTCTTCACAGCCTGTGTCTCAATATATTTCAAGGGGCAATTATTTTGGAGGCCCTTATTTACCAAGTGAAAAAGTAACTTAAATCGGAAGATCTAAATAGGTCAAGAGAAAATGAGCCTCTAACACAATTATTCATTTAACAATATCATTTTTAACAATAAACCACTGAAAAACAAATGACAAACAGTACTGCTGCCTAAGTTACAGGCTTCTTTGGCTCTGAAATTAGACGGCAGTCTTCTTTTGGCTCTCTTCCATCCTGACTAGAATAGCCTCTAGACAAGTTCTCGCCCTCATTCATCAAAGGTTTATTCCAAGCCTTCTCACCAACATTCTCTAAGGCCTTTTCTGTTCCTTCAATCTTCTAATCCATTTTTATTTTTAAAAGCCCAATTAATAACATGTATCATTACAAGACACTGGACAGAGCAAATTAGATTACAGTACAGTATCAAAAATACAAAGAGATTATTATAAAAAAGCAAAAGCCAAAAATAAAAAACACAGCACAAACAAAAATCAGTAGGAGGGTCATCAGTGTTCTATATCCCGTGGGACACTCACACCTTGTGGTAGTGTGTTCTTTTAATCACGGCCTCCATTAAAGCCAACTATTCTCTACCACACAAACACAAAACGTCAATTAAAGTACCTTAGTACTTACCTTAGTGGCCAGTACGGTGGCTTAATGGATTTAATTCCTGCCTCATTAATGTTATTTGTTGTCTGTCTGTACACTGTTATTTCCCCAAAATCCCAGTGACGTGTGTTGTTGTTTACTGTGTGTATGAGTAGGGATTATCCAGGATTGTCTCTTGCTTTGCACCTAGGCTGCAAGTATAGACTCCTGCCCATTACCACTGTGAAATGGATTAAGTCGGTCAATGAAAGTAATGTTATTATTTTTAAAACTGGCGTATTATCCCTCCAGCCTTTGAAGTACAGGCTCAGTTGTCTTCAAGAACAGGGAATCCTGCCAAAAAGTAGAGCATGGAGAGTTAAAAAACTTCTTTGATGGATGGAGAAAATGTAAGCAATGGGGTAGATAAAAGCTAGATCAAAAGATTCTGTGTGATGCAAGTCATCACCCCTTCTGATGGTCTGGTTAGATTCATTACATTCTGAAACTACAGCAGCAAGTGCCTGGTGAACAGCACATGTTTTAGTTGTCTCCCTCTCTCAGAAAGATAGCCATCTGGGTTTTAGTGAAATATGTGTAGCTTAGCTGATTGATAGCTTGCTGCAGTGGGACTGCTGTTCTGAGCAGTTGCTCCTTGATGTTATGACCACGATCAGAGGAATTGTGGATCAGATGGCAAAATACTGAGCATGCCCAACCTGGAGATGAAAACCGTGAAGAGAACTGTCATATTCTTAGTCAATAAATGGGCGGGACACTGGAATACCTTGGAAATGGAGTCAATAAAATGACAGCCAAAACCAACAATGCAAATTACAGAAGTCATAGTTGATGTCCACTCACTGAAGTCTTCATGTAAACACCTTTAGTGCCTTACTTCTAAACTATGGCCCAAAGGCTATAGCCCTTTTAAGCAAACCATTGGTTGGCTTTTTGTAATGAAGTTTAAAGGGTGCACAAACTTACACACTTTCTCACTATTTCAAAGTAGGCGTCATGATTATAATGACTCACATTGATTACAATATTGTCATTTTGTATCTGTTCTGTATGAGAATATAATAAGCTGATCTTCATTTTGTGTGATTTTTTTAACACATTTCCTAGCTGATACTTTATCCTCACTCTTGCTGGTAACCTAATGCACTGTGAAATGAAAGTCTCTTTTCTGCTCACTCACATGAGGTTTACAGGAGGCCATCTCATTCTTCAGTCACACTATAATGACAGTGCTGCAGCCCTGATCTTCCATGGCTCTTTCCATGTAGCTCTGATAATCTTTCTTCTGCCTCATCCACTGCCTGCACATTCATGCTGTTCACTTTGGGTCAGAGGCAACATCATCTGAATTCACTTTCCCTGTCTTTGTGAGCCAAGGCAAGCCAGGAACTTTTCTGAGACCCACTAGTAGCCACACAACCAGTTTAATGGATTTAAGCAATAGAGTACAGTAAGTCTAGTAAGTGTTCACGGTTTTATTCCCTGACCCGACTATTTTTTTCTTGTTCTTATCAGTAAACCTTCTTTAAACATTATAAACTACCTGCTACAAAATGTTTAGAAATACATTTGTACTTGTTTTGACATTATACAGACAATTTATTACTTTATGCATTTAATTTTGCCAAGTATGAGGTGTTATGTATGTTCACTGTAATGATTATAATATCCCCTGTAAGCTTGCCTTATAATATTACTAAAAGATGTGCCTTGAAATAACTGCCTGCATCAAGGAGGCTGCGGGTATAAAGCATACTCCTAAAATAAGGCTTCTATCCGTAATGTTTTCTGAACATCTGAGCCAGATGTTCTCACTAAAATGTGGTATATCCTGCAATTGAAAGGACTTGAACTAAAATTTTGTGTTACATAAATAGCAACCCCCTCTCTTTTTCTTTTCTGTCAATCCTTCGTAAAAAGTGTAATCGTCTATGTCAGGCATGTCAAACTCACTACCATTGGTGGGCCGCTTCGACTGCCATACTTACGTCAGTAGGCCGCACAGTAACAAATACTATTATACTATTATACAAAGTTACTGTAGCTTTCTTTCCAATACTGAAAACTTTAAAAAATGTAACACTTAAAGTTTAAAGAAAAGCAATTTATTTCCATACACTCTCCTTACAACAGCGTACAATTAGAGTCTTAGCCTCTTAGCTAGGTCCTTATATTATTATATAATCCATAATATATAAAGTCCTGTTCCTGTGAACTGAAATCACAAAAACGCTCACTGAATTCATTGCTCAGTAATTCAAGTTGGAAAACAAATCCTCCAAAAATCAAATTTTACTTTACTAAGTTTACTTCAAAGTTTATATTGTAAAATAAGCCGATATGCAAAAAGCCACATGACCTACACTAATTTTACAAACTCAAAATCACAAAAATTTGTTAATAAACAACTCACCAACTTCTCACGTCCACTTCAGATCTTAAGCTGTAGTCTGCACTAACTGTTCGTTACAATACTAGCACGAAAATACATAAAACTAGAACAAAAAAACGTGAAAATATGCAGGCTATTACTACTCGTGATGGTCAGTTCTGCCCAGTGGCCAGTCTCAGCAGCCCAGCCAGTAGTATAGCCTAGCAGGGGTGGCTCTAGGCTCATGGCGGTCCTGGGCAGAGAAAGAATCGGTGGCCCCTTCGCCCGCCAATGTCAATATGGTATCTTATGCATGGCGGATGGCCACGTCCGTTGTGGACACCACATAGCCACCTTGTGTTCATGACACACTTCTATATGTGCGTGTCCGTAACTTCAAAACCAAGTGGCGGCCCATAATATTCTCATTACGGCAGAACGTTATAATACTACATATACACTCACCTAAAGGATTATTAGGAACACCTGTTCAATTTCTCATTAATGCAATTATCTAATCAACCAATCACAATTGGTTGAATTTAGGGGTGTGGTCCTGGTCAAGACAATCTCCTGAACTCCAAACTGAATGTCAGAATGGGAAAGAAAGGTGATTTAAGCAATTTTGAGCGTGGCATGGTTGTTGGTGCCAGACGGGCCGGTCTGAGTATTTCACAATCTGCTCAGTTACTGGGATTTTTACGCACAACCATTTCTAGGGTTTACAAAGAATGGTGTGAAAAGGGAAAAACATCCAGTATGCGGCAGTCCTGTGGGCGAAAATGCCTTGTTGATGCTAGAGGTCAGAGGAGAATGGGCCGACTGATTCAAGTTGATAGAAGAGCAACTTTGACTGAAATAACCACTCGTTACAACCGAGGTATGCAGCAAAGCATTTGTGAAGCCACAACACGCACAACCTTGAGGCGGATGGGCTACAACAGCAGAAGACCCCACCGGGTACCACTCATCTCCACTACAAATAGGAAAAAGAGGCTACAATTTGCACAAGCTCACCAAAATTGGACAGTTGAAGACTGGAAAAATGTTGCCTGGTCTGATGAGTCTCGATTTCTGTTGAGACATTCAAATGCTAGAGTCAGAATTTAGCGTAAACAGAATGAGAACATGGATCCATCATGCCTTGTTACCACTGTGCAGGCTGGTGGTTGTGGTGTAATGGTGTGGGGGATGTTTTCTTGGCACACTTTAGGCCCCTTAGTGCCAATTGGGCATCATTTAAATGCCACGGGCTACCTGAGCATTGTTTCTGACCATGTCCATCCCTTCATGACCACCATGTACCCATCCTCTGATGGCAACTTCCAGCAGGATAATGTACCATGTCACAAAGCTCGAATCATTTCAAATTGGTTTCATGAATATGACAATGAGTTCACTGTACTAAAATGGCCCCCACAGTCACCAGATCTCAACCAAATAGAGCATCTTTGGGATGTGGTGGAACGGGAGCTTCGTGCCCTAGATGTGCATCCCACAAATCTCCATCAACTGCAAGATGCTATCCTATCAATATGGGCCAACATTTCTAAAGAACGCTTTCAGCACCTTGTTGAATCAGTGCCACGTAGAATTAAGGCAGTTCTGAAGGCGAAAGGGGGTCAAACACCGTATTAGTATGGTGTTCCTAATAATCCTTTAGTTGAGTGTAGCTTACTGCTCTGACTCTAGCGACATTAGTAAATACAACGTGATAATTAACAAGAAACACAATGTTTTTCGGCCACATTGCCTTCAGCTGTGTTGTTATTTTCTCTTTCTGTTTTATATTCAATATACTGTATATTGGCGTGGCGGTCCCTGGGATTTGGCAGCCTTGTGTAGGTGCACAGTTTGCACATGCCTAAGGCCGGCCCTGCTGCCCGCTGCTGCAGCCTAGCACTTCAGTTGTGACGTTGCGGCTCATTAACTTTGGTCAAGGCTCGTGGCTATACTAGCAGATGACGTTTCAGGTACCGTAATTCCATGGGAAAATGCGCTTTTGTCAAAAGGCAGAAGTAAGAAAAGTCAATAAGTAACGCCGAAGATGCAGAATGATTCAATCACAAACGATAATAATCATTTTGTACAAGTTCAGTGCTAGCTAGGATCTGTCATGCGGGCCGCACAGATTTCTGTTGCAGGCCATGTGTGGCCCGGGGGCCACGTGTTTGACATGCCTGGTCTATGTCATACTCATCCCCAGCTTTTTATTTAGCTTGGTATCAGTTACTGCTATAATATCATAATTATGCTCAGCTACATAAAACTCTGCATTAACACAAAAATCATTAAGGTGTTACTTGTTTTACTTTTTTAGTTAAACTTTGGGCTAAAATTTACGTTACTATACACATTTGTTTTTACACTATTATTCGTTCCCTCATGTATAAGTCTAAATCTCACCTTTCCTAAGCTTCCCGCCCCTCATTCCCTAGTTTAAACAATCTTTAACAACCCAACTCATAAGCCTCCTCAAAACATAGGTGCCCCTCTGGTTCAAATGTAAATCCATCATGGTGTAAGGGGGTCCATTTTTTCCTAAAAGAGTTCCAATGCCATATAAACCTATACCTTTCTATACTACACCAAGAACTGAGCCTTTGCATTAAGTCATCTAATCTCCTTAGTCTTACCTGGATTGGCTCTTGTCATAGGCATAACTTCCAAGAACACAACCTTGTTAGCTCTGCTCCCCAGCCTGGCACCTAACACTTTAAAACTGAACTAAAGAACTGACAGCCATCCCTTATATTTGTCATTTGTTCCAACAAGGGCAATAACAATTGGATCCAACCCTGATCCAGCCAAGAGCCAATCCACCCTTCCAGGGAGTTCTCCCACTTGAGCACCCAGAAGGCAACATACTGTGTGAGACTCAGTCTCTGAAGCAAACTTGTGTCAATACCCCTAATGATTGAGTCCCCCACCACCATCTCTCTCTTTCTGGGACTGTTTTCGAGGTGGTCCATTGGGACTCCTCATGCCTGCCTACTACCTCAGAGTTTTAAAAGTCACTGTTCAACTTCACAAGGACCTGAACATGTTTGAAACTTCCAACTCTGGGTTTGATGCCCCTTGACAGTGTGCATCATATGCTTTGCAACTCAGTTTGTCTGTGACCAATCTTATATTTACCTGTCTGGTCTGGGGTCTTCTCCTGCACCACCTTATGGGTGTACACCATCTCCATAAAGGACTCCTGGGCCAAATCCACCAATTCTATGCTACATCGCAGGCCAGCAAACTTATCCTCCAATTCAGGGACCCCGAGCTTAAGGTGCTGGATCAGATGGCATCTCCTGACTCATCCAAGTCATCCTCCAAAAGGTACGAAATTCCAGCAGCTCTTGCATTGTACTGACCTCATTTTTAAAATTTGGATTGGATTTCAAAACTGTTTAACCACTTTTAATTAAATTAAAATAATTCAACTTAACTTATTAAAATTAATATCAGATCAAAGAACTATTGCATTTACACCTTCAGGCCCCTTAAGCGCTACCCCTCGACTGCCTGCTGTTTGTCTTTCTGTGAGGTTATTAAACTTTACTTTTCCTTGTCTGTTTTGCTAACTTTGTGCCCCTTTTTATTACTTCCTTATTTTCAGTTTCACTGACTATATTGTTTGTGCTCCTTCATATTAACACCTATGCTAACAATTGTTCTATCAAGTAAAACCTTTTACATGTTATTTCATTTTTATTAAGACATTTGCTTACTGAATTTTATCCATCACTGGTTACTTACTTATTCACTTCTCTGTTTTTACCTCACATGCCCCTGATTGCCACTTCATTTCTAGATGCCTGTCAATGTATTGCACAGTCCATCTCTTGACTCTCAGCCGCTGACCTACATTTAAAATAAATACTTTCTTCCAATGAATGTGTATTTTCTTACTCTCTACTAATGCTTTAAACTGTGTATGTTATATAGTGGTGTATCCAAATATTCTTTTTTGAACTTAGCTATGACTCCAGTATCATCCTCTTTAATAAAACCCTTGTGTGCGTCTTCTGGTGAAATGCGCATGCGTGGGGCCACACGGCACAAGTTCAGTCTCTTCCTGTGCATTCCCTGTGTGTGCGGAGAGAGAGAGAGAGAGAGAGAGAGAGGGAGACACACACACAGGTGCATGCGCATGAGAGACAGACAGACAGACACGCAGGCCCGCCCGAGAGACAGACACGCATGCACGCACACGCACACAGGCAGGCAGGCCCGCGCGAGACACACACACACACACACACACACACACACACACACACACACACACACACACACACGCTCGCATGCACGCACGCACACACACACATGCACGCACACACACACATGCACGCAGGCCCGCCACAGAGACAGACACACATGCACGCACGCCCGCGACAGAGACAGACACACACACAGGCGCACGCGTGCATTGTTGCAATGTTACTTTTCTTGGTTGTTTATTAGATTACGGATTTTTCAAATGTTCATTTTTTTCCCTGCGCTTAAAACTCATTAAAAAAGGTGTTTTTAGCGAGCGGGTCGTAAGGCTATAGCGCGAACTCTTGCAGTGTTAGTTTTCTCTGTTGTTCAATGTTTTCTTAGTGTTACTCAATGTTTTTACATTTAGTTTACTATTACGCTGTGCATTCAATGGTGTAATTAACTATATTTGTGTTTAAAATCTTAAAAAATATATATTTACATACAGTTCATACGGTCTGGAATGGATTAATTGTATTTACGGGGGAAATTACTTCGGTTCCACCAAGGTTCCACTGTATTACTGTCCGACAAAATTACAGGCATTTTATGGAAATACTAACCAGTATTACTGAGAGAGAAAATTAAAGGCACACAATACAGTGACGCATATTACAGCCACATACAATGTCCCTTACCATTTAATATAGACTGTTCCTACTAATGTTTATGCACCACTGTTCTAGCGCCCGTTATTGTAACGGGCTTAATGTCTAGTTTATTTATAAACTGGACAATTTCTGCCACTGTTTTTTGCTCTTTCTGCCCCACACCTCACCTTTAACTGTAGATGCTAGTTCTGAATATAAGTAATTTTTGCAAGCACTTTTCCAAATGCTCAGCTACCTTTGCTCCTATGCAGGCAAAAAATCTCTTGTGAATGGAGAAATGTTTAAAACTATTTAGTGGCAACCAAAAAATAAAGTTTTAGGAGCATATTTGTATTTTAATTACCTCTGATATAGCAGTAACATAAAAACACTTCTTCCACATCCACTCATTAGTCTTAGTCTCAGTCTCCAATCCACATACTATTGTATGTATAAAATATTTTAGGTGGGTGAGCCGTAATAAGAAGAAGAAATAAGGAATGTTCAGTCATTTTTAAATAGAATGGTGAATTGTCACCTCTCATATCGAGTCACAGCACATTAAGGTACTGTGGCATTTTGAGTATTGCAGAGAACTGCTTTTAACTTCTTATTCCAGATGCTACTTTAATGCTGGATGGATTTTATCTGATACAATCAGACATAGTAGATAAAAGGAAGAAGGAGGACTGTGAAAATAAGTTACACCATCTTGATTAATGTAAATATATTTATTAATGTTACTCTGCAAAGTGGACACAGCAGAAGAAAGTTTTCAGTCTTGTACAAAAATTCTAATGATAAATCATTTTGAATATGTGATAACTTCAAATACGGGACTTTGGATTGAACAATCGCAAAGTTGCATCAGTATGTGTCAAGTTGGACCTTTTTTATTTACATTTTAATTCTCTTTAATGTAAACCTGTGGCACAATTGGGCAGAACCAACCACAATCTGAACCATCATAATTATAATAATAATCCTTCATATTTATACAGCACTTTCCCCACTACTCTAAGCACTACCACACAAGCAGGAGCCGGTTAGTAAACCCATGATCTCCTTAGCTCTACCATCGCCCCCAAGAAGCCTATTGTTATTAGACAACAACCCCTCTCTTATTTTAGCCAAGATAGAAGTTATTATGTATGTCTTGGGTGTTGTTGTTTGTTATAATATTTCTGTTTTACTTGTGGTATTGTAAGATCTTAAGTATTATCTATCTATCTCTCAATCTAAGGACAAAACTCTTTTAAAATGTAAGCATCCCAACACAAATTAAAAGCAAGATAGAAAATGTATACATTGCGTAACATTCAAATGGATCAGTGGACTGAATGAAGTTTTTTAATAGTTGGTGCCTTTAAAATTTGCATGCATTTACTTAGCAAAAGTCAGAGACATGACATTTTTGTTTATTAACTATTATTCTAACAATAAGTAATGTCTGTAAATAAGAGTAATAACAGAATGTAAATTACACGTTAGTAGCCTTCGTAAAATTATTGTTTTTACAGGCATTTTACAATATCACATAGATCAAAAACAAGTGCAGACATGCTTATAGCTGGATAGCAGGTTCCAATCCAATTAATACAAAAACTGGATCAATTGATGTTGTATTTTTATCTGTTGTGGAGGGTCTATGGCTAATTGTAGTTCATATTTCTTAAATATAATATTTTTGAAAGAAGTAATCAACTGAGAGAGAGAATTTATGTTGAACTCCCCCCATGTGTGCAAGCAACAGACATGAGGGCGACTTCTCAGGCATATACACAATTCTGTTTTGTTTTACACCTCCTTAGTGGCTCCTGACAGCAAAAAAAAAAAAAATGTCATATAACTTCATTCAAGGTTGAAAGAGAAAATTAAACAATAATTGAGGTTACATGGAAGGCTTCTCTGTTCAAAATAGATGATTTTGAAAATCTAGCAATTTTTTTTAAATGGGAGTTTTTGAAATTTCCAAAATGTGTATGGTGTGCTCTGTTTGAGATATCTCACTAAACATTGACATTTCCTTAACGAATGTGTACCAATCTTCAACAAAATCTATCCACTTTTTGCAGAGTTGTTTCATGGAGACAGGTGCTTGCACATTTTATGTGAACACATTTAAAAACAAGATGGTTTTGGTTATGAGGAAATGTGGAATAAAGAGTAGAGTATGGCACTGATAATAAACTAAACAAAATGGTTAAATTATGGCACCCTGCTCATTTGCTTGCTCACTCACTGTTTGTCTATCATGGTGGTTCAAAATGTGAATGCTCTCCTGTTTGATTTCTTTAAGCTATCCAGACTTTGGACCTTTGCTTCCAAGCAAACCACTTGGAAACAGCTGAAGATCAAAGAACCCAGCCACATATAAGAAACTCATCCATGATCCTGTTGTACCACAGACTCTTCTTCTGAAGATGAGCTACTTTCCCATGCTCTAACGGTTTGTTTCAAGACGTTAATCCACATAAAATGTCAAGAAAGTGTTATTTTTCCTTAATGTTTGGGTGTTTTGTCCTTGCCTGCCCAATTTTGAGGTGTGTGTGTGAGTGTTTATGGGCTGTCAATTAGCAGCCTGTGATAAAAGAACATACTTTTTTTAGGGAACATGTTGTCCCTGCAAAATATGGTCACCAGACAAGTAGCTTTGAATAGATTCATCAGTATTTCAAAAACTACTAAATCTGTAAGACACTGAATAGCTATTCATAAAATTAAAAGTAATTCATTGGCACCATGGTAATAGATTTTTGACAATGCCACCATTTTCTCCCTTGTTATTTTATTTTATTCAAAGTGCCCTGTGCCACTCCTGTCCATCTGGCCACATCAGTGGGCACATATTTTAATAAAATCATCATGTAATTCTCCTCTTTTTTTCTCAGGTCTTTTTCTGTGTGTCCTCTGTTGCTCTTGATGAGGTGCCTGAGTCTTTTTTTTCCAGTCTGTTGCATTTTGCTGAATTCTCACCATGGTGTACAATAATGAGCTTTGTCATAAAAGGGCAAAAAGAGGTGAGCAAAGCAGAAAACACAGAGTTTCATGTTGCCAAGCTTCCCTGCCTTGGCCATCCTAATGAGCAGTGGTGACTCATGCAGCTGGTGAGGTTCTGGACCTTTCAGCAGTAGGAGTGCACCTTAAAGCAAACTCACCCTCCAGTCTGTGCCTACTTTTGAACGCCCTGTTTCCAACTGCAATATCACACTGAGCTAAGGGTAAGAAGAGGAAGAGTGATCTGAGGGCATCTGCCACTGTTTTAACTCTAAACAAATGAGCACTAATGCAATTAGGATATACAAAGAAAATGCTATTAGGATGGTAAAACTGAATGGGCATTGCTCTCATGTTTGTATAATTAATACAGTACTGCATTTGAAGATACCATTTACAACACAAATACAGTCAGACAGGCATTCTTGATCTTAGAAATTAGAGATTTTCGTAAACAAGACGTTTATCTGTCTTATAGTGCTATTGACAATACAATCTGGAATCAAACCTAATCTAATTGCATCTAACATTATTTTCATTTTATTTCAGCTGTTATTAAGTAATGTCTTTGGTAGGATAAACCTAGGCTCTTTACACATGTTAATACCATATCATACACGTGCGACTAGGAAGACATTCTATGGACCAAGCAAAGGTAATTCCATGCCAGGCCAGGGGGTGGCGGGGTGCACTAAACCTTCTCTTGTTATATCAACAGACCAGTCGCAGGAAAACCTGTCTGATTTAAAACAGGTGACGTCACTTCCAGTTCCGGTGCCCAGAAGAATATCACTTCCGGTTCCAGCGCCTAGAAAACGATCACTTCCGGCACCCACTCTGACTAATGAAGAACATCACTTCCGGTTCACTTACATCACTTCCTGTCCTATCCCTTAAAACTTGACAAACCATCATCAGTTCTGTTTTGGACTCGGTATAGAGAACATCTCTGTATTCAACAAGAATCTTTTGCAGCCAGGAATAATATACGGGTGGCTACCCCAAACCTTTTTAAGTGTGTCGAGTTTATTCCTTTTACAAACAACAACAACATTTATTTCTATAGCACATTTTCATATACAGAATGTAGCTCAGAGTCCTTTACAAGATGTCAAAGAAATAGTTACAAGAAAGGAAAAATAAGTCAAATTAGGAAAGAAAAATAATGATTAAGTATTAAATAATCATGATGAGCATACATAACATAGTTATATAATTTGTAGAAAGTAAAGTCTAATATATAAATTGTATTCTAAGTCCCTAAAAATGGGTATAATAATGAGGTCAGATCACCTCCAGTTAAGCTGGAGGAAATAAAATCTGCAAGGGATCCAAGGCCAAAAGACACTCCCAGCCTCCACCAGGTATCCTACCTAAAGTCATTCCTTAATGTGTTTTAGGGTTTGTCCCAGAGGATTTGACACAGTGGGTTCTCGTGGACAGCTGAGGTATTTGCTTTCAATTGAGCATCACAGGCACTGCAGAGTATTTACTCAAGTGGGGGTGGCATTTTGTACCAGAATAGTATGCATTGGCTGGTGATGAGGAACAAGTCTGGAGCAGAGGTAAATGTTGGGGTACCACCCGGTGTTCAAGTGCAGAACTTAAAGGTCACTGACTTGAGGTTTTCTCACTCTCTGTTCTCTATCTCTCTCTCGTAAGCATCTCTGGCTCTTAGTGGATTCAGATACTTTGTTAGCTTAGTTGAATGGTGGAGATTTTTAATTTTTGTTTATTTATTTTATCAAAGGGACAAACTACATTTTTTGTGACAATGAGTCATATTCAAAAAACAGTGAAATTAGAATGCAATTATATATTCTAGTTGTGTACATAATATGCATTTTAAATAACATTTCACAGTAACATGTACTATAGGTACATGTACATAGGTACTATAGGTACCTTGATAGGTAAAATATCAAGTCACTTTGGTTCTTTGATGGTAAATTATAGTATTATATTATAGTGTTAACAAAATATTTAATCATTTCAATCTTCTGATGATGCAGTCATGAGGATGTTCTTAGTGTAATGTGAATAAGAATTATTTTTTCATTGTATAAATAACAGCTCCGTTTCTCTTCCATTTTGTTCCAGATAGATTAAATGATTTTTGCTTTCCTTACTTGCATTTTTTTACTTTTATGCTTATGAGGATCATTTATCTTGCCCGAATCAACATCAAGCAGCAGGAGAAGTAAGTAAATAAATTCCCATCCACTTGTGGTCCAGCTGGCATTTCATTAATTTGTATAAAGGATCTGTTTTGTTGTCAAAAGTGGCCATCAGATGTGTAAAAGAGCATAAATATAAGAGATGAAATAACCTCTCTGAAGATAAATTTAAACAAGTATACTAATCAGTTATTAAGGAAGTAATTTCTTTTAATTTTGAAAATTGTAGAAATTCACCAAATATTTTTAAATCTGAAAAATGTAATGGTTAGTCTGTTCAAAATATCTCAATGAAAATTGGACATTCTATACAAATTTCTTGGAGGACTGTGTACCAAATTAAAAGAAAATTCTACTGGGAACCATGATAGTTCATGTGAACAGACAGAAGGACAGATGCAATGACAATAGGTGTTTAACACATTTTATGCATCTACTCGTTAAAAGACTAAAAACTTGTGAAGTATTTGGAGTGTGGCAAACTGAGACTTCCCTGAGCAGCAGAGTACACCAAATGAAAATGTCTTTAGTGTCTGGATTTTGGATTCAGAAAGCAAAATTTAACTGGAAACTCTGAGTCAAAAAATTAAAGCAAAGTCAAGTTCTTGAACTAGAAGAACTTTTTATAAACCATGATAACCAAGTTTGATGATAAAAGCTGAATGAAAGTTCTTATGAAATACTTACCTTATCAAACTGGGTATTGTGATTAAGCATGAAATAGGATCCAAACCTAACAATTTCATGTGGTCCACTGCATTTAAATGCACCCATGTACTATTCAGATGAAATGAAGCACAGCATATAAAAGAAAATACTACAGAAAGAGGACAAGCAAATACATGTGGCCATCCATGGACCTGGAGCTTTGTGTTCATGTCATCCACTAAAAAAAAAAAAAACTTTCACTGACAAAGTATTCCAAACTTCTCAGTATGTCTGAGGATAAAATAATACGTGAATCTGAATAAGCTTTGCTTGCATTTCCTAAACATTCAGATGTCGTAAACTCAAATGAAGATCTGCTTATAATTCCAAAAGCCAACATGAAAAGAAGTGGTGAGTCTGCCTTTTGCTGTTATGCACCTAAAATATGGAATACTTTACCAATAGAAAATTGCCAGGGTAATACTGTAGAGCAATTTAAAATAATACAAAAGACCCATTATTTTAACTACATTTTAGTTGTATCCCTATTAGTCTATGGGGGCACTGAACTATTTTCCTCTGGGTTCTGCAATGCCATACTAATCTGTGCTATTTTCTGCTGTCTTTTCCAATTTTTCTGTGGTGGCAGTCTGTGCCATCACCACCTGATCAAGGTACCATGTTGCCTCCTGTGTTTATGGATTGAAAGGCAGGTGCCCCAGATGTTCACATGACCATCATTATCAAATTCTTCCATGGGAAGCCTGTAAACCATGAGGACTTATTTAGACCATCTGTGTTATGTAGAATGCCCAATGGGGCCTGGAGGTTTTTTGGCCTTGGAGCCCCTGCAGATTTTGTTTTTTTTTTTTCTCCATCCTAACTGGAGTTTTTTTTTTTTTTTTTTTGCTTTTTCTTTCATCCTGGCCATCTCACCTTATCCTTTTATCTGTTACAAACTGTATAATATTATTGCCTAATCCTGTTTTTTTCTTTTTTATATATTAACTTCCTTTTTATTTTATCTTGTAAAGCACTTTGTATGAAAATGTGCTATATAAATAAATGTTGTTGCTTGGCAGTCATTGTCTAGATGTGTCCTTTTCTTTTCACCTTTACTGGAGACTATTAAGAACTCTGAGGAAAAGTGATATTTGCTCTCTGGCTATCTAAAAAAGCATTATCACTAATGTACACTTATTTGTTGTCATACTATCTCTTGCAATATACAATGTTTTCTTTGTTATTGTAAAGATGATTAGCCACATTCTATAGCATTTAAATATTTAATCTGTTATTTTATCAAGTGGATTTTTGAAGCATTCTAATCATCTGTTGGGAATGGCTTCATTTGATTCTACGTTCATTTTTTTTATTATAAACACTGCAGGTTCTAAATCATTATGTTGTACACATGCAGCCTGCTCTGGTTTCATTGTAAAATTATTCAAGTAAACAAATCACTGTTTACCAAATGAAAAGCTAAGCACATATGGCAAACCCTTAAAAAATGTTACTGGGCTGCATTTTTAGTTTAGTGATTTTGAAAAAACTCTCGCTTTTTCAGTGATCAACAACATATTCTACTTAGCTCGACAGGCCATCAGCTTTGTATCTCACAATAAAGTCCAGATATTCCCAAGAAATCAGAGACCAGGGGCCTCATACATAACACCGTGCGTAGAATTCACACTAAAACATGAGGTACGGACAAAAGCGAGAATGTGCGTATGCACAAAAAAATCCAGATGCATAAATCTGTGCGAATGCAAACTTCCTCGTTCTTCCGCTCCATAAATCCCGGTCAGTGTGACAAGTAACGCACAAGCACGTGCCTACTGCACTCCCAAACTCCTCCCAGAACTACGCCTCTTTGAATATGCAAGTCAATATAAATAGCCCTTAAGCTCAGCATTCTGTGAAAAGGCAATGGCAAAAGCACGGGGAAAAATATAAGAATTGCAGCAAGTACCAAGTGGAGGCAAGAAAAAACTTACTATTTGTTGGTTTAAACAGCGGAATAAACAACAAAAGGAAGTTGATCAAGTGACAGAGTGTCAGAGAAACTAGAAAGTTCAAGTTCACAAAGTCGTACAATGCCTGAAATAAAAAAATCATAGCCCACCGTCTGAGTGTCATATGAAAGCTTATCAGGGTACAGAGAAAATAGGCACACAGTAGGAAGAAAGCTCAAAATGTCAACTTTAATCTTGAAATTTCCACTTTAATCACGTAGTTTACTTTGTCATTAAAGTAGAATATCATAAACTAGTTTCTCAAATCCCATCATAACTAAAGTAGCACGTTGAATTGTTTGTTTTGTATGTGTTCTTCTATGTGCTCTAGGTGTGTGAATCACTACGTGCTTCTTAAACTGGCTTTCTCTTCCTCCGACAGGACACAGAATCCATTACATTTGTGATATTACAGCTCTCTGAATAATTCAAATACTGAGATATATAATTGATATCATTTTCATGATGATAAGAATTAAAGTATGTTATTAAACATGGGAACACGGTGGCACAGTGATAGTGACGAGCTGGCGCCCCATCCAGAGATTGCTCCTGCCTCACGCAAGATGCTTGCTGCGCCATGTGCGACCTTCGATAAAATAATTTAATGCAGCAGTGCTCTCTTTCAAATGTACTAACCTCCAATTCCTGTCCTTCCTTTTCTTTCTCCAAGTAACCAATCACCACACAATCAGCTCTGTAATAGACGTTAAGCCATCTGTAAGCTTAGAACGCAGATTCTTCAAAACTTTTAAGGAAAATTGAAATATCTTTGTAGTACATGTTTAATTATTCTATCTATCTATCTATCTATCTATCTATCTATCTATCTATCTATCTATCTATCCAGTGTTGCGCCAGTCCCAGCAAGAATACAGTGCGAGGCAGGAACCAATCCCTGAATGGGCACCAGCTCATTGCTAGCGTTGTGATCCCATGCCTTCACATGTTTAATTATTAAAAATATAGATTATCTAAATGGCCCAGAGTGGCCAGTCTTTTTTAACGTAGTGAGACTCTTTAGCATGGCTGTCTGTTTTACTAATAAAACAACACCTTGCTATATCTGCTCCAAGGTGCAGTTCTATTACTTTTAGATCACGACAGATGTTCCAAAGTAATTAGGTCAAAATGCTGTCTACTGACTGCTCTCTAGTTTGCTTTACTGGCTGAGGAATGTCTTGTGTAAGTTACACACAGAGAGGCTGGTATAATTGTTTAAGGTTGTAGGCAAGAAATCAGTATGCTTCAGATAATTCATGCATTATTCTAAATAGGAATGGTAATAATGGGGAAGAAGACAAGGACTCATTGAGGGTATGGATAATTTCTTTTATTGAAGCTGTCATGTTTTTATCATATAAGCAATAAACTTATTTGAAGCTGTAGGAAAAACTCAGCTGAACTAAATGCTCATTATTATATAAAATTAATTTTCTTGTGTTTTCTTGGGTAAAGTAATGATGACTATATCACTGATATAACAAACATTTTTATAAAGATCAGTGATCAGTCAATTTAATGACACAATCTAGCCTTAGGTAACCAAACTGAACACGTTCCAAAGGGTTACGGTACAGATAAATGGAAAAGCAGTTGGCAATGAAAGATAATATGTTTAAACCGTGGAATATGAGAAATATGGTAGGCTTGAATTTATAGATAGGTACTTGGGAAGTGAAGCTGAACCAAGAAGTTACACGTGAAATCCATAAAGTGCCAGTAAATGAGGGTATTAGCTTAGTCTTGTTACAGTATATCCAGTATGCTTGTCTACTGTGTTTCATGATCATTTTTTTATGGAATAAATCACTTTTATGCTTACAGCCTTTCAATTTTTTAGTTTCTTCCATACTGCTGGTTGTGTGCTTTATTTCTTTACACCATATAAAATATAAGCCATTATATACTATTCATATAAATCATTACTGTTAAATCCGTTAGTGCAGTATTCATGCGTCCCAAAATTGAAGACCAACAAAATTAATCAGGAGGGTGCAAAGTCCATTTATCACAGTTTTACTTCTCATGGTGCTAAACAAATGTGTGCTTGTATTATTAGGCCTAAAAAGAAGCATAGAAATAGTTAAAGTGCAGCAGAAAGCTGGCAGAAGCTATCAGAGTTCCATTTCAGCCAGAGCTTATAGGATGGCAGTAGTTGTGTTTATCTAGAGCTAATGTTTGCAATGTGTGTCCTTTTGTGCTTGCTGTTGGTGGTGTTTGCTTTCTCTCAGCCTGTAATGCTCACAGTTCTAAACTGAATTAACCGGGTTTGATAATGGATCAATCAATGTGTAGTTTTTAATTGTTGAGTGCACGGACTGTCAATGAGTGCTTGCAATGATCAGTGTGCTAGCTTCATAGCTGTTGCCAGTGAATAATGGCCTGATTTCTTTTATGTAATTTTTAATGTATAAACATTTCCTAACATAGCCTTTACTAACACTTAAGCTCTGCAGTATTGATTACATTATGAAAATTATATCATATATATATGTATGTATATATGTATTTATGTGTATATATATATATATATATATATATATATATTGATGATTATTATTCTTCAAAAGAATGCTACACAATACAAAACAAAGTTTTGGGGACCGTTCCCATATATTGTCGTCCAGACAATTAAAGAAAAGAATGATTCAAAGTCTCAAAACAAAACAATGAACAGTTTTCTTGAGTCAAAATGGCGACTTTATACAGGAAAGGATTATGGGACAGGAAATGGTTGGCAAGAAGTGACGTTGAAAACAGGAACCGGAAACAACGTCATCATGATGGGACGGAAGTGAGGTGGATTGATGGAGCCAGAAGTGACGTCATCATGGTGGGCCGGAAGTGACGTCGTCACGGCCATTTTGGAATCCGGAAGTGGAGGAATTATTTTTCTTCAAGTTTTCTGTTGAGCAAAAGAGATTCAGGTAAGTACCACGTGACAACCCTCTATCTCACGATGTTTCACTCACCTTTAGGCTCTTTGACTGCCTCCTAATCGCACATGTGTGACAATATATATATATATACAGTGACCACTAGGGGCCATTGCAACATCCCAAACCCCAGATGCAACCACAGAGACAAATCTGTTTTTAAATAAAAGGTTTTGTTACCAATAATTACATTTATAAAAGAAACCAAATTCTCTCTTGTTCTCTTTTCCTCCGCTCCACTTGGGTGAGATTTGTCCACTTCTACCAGACCCCAACTCAGCTGGGTGAGGCAGAGTGGCCTTTTATCTGTGGCCTGGGAGTAATTCCAGATCCAAGACATTGCCTGTAAGAAACTTCCGGGTTAGACGAAAGTCCAAGAAAGTAAAGATTATACTTCCCTTCAGCGCCCCCTGGTGGCATTTACAGATCCCAACATGGCTGCCACAGGGGACTACAGTTTCTGTTGTGCCTTGCAGGTGTAAATGCAAGTTGCATCATCCAGGGATGCTGCCACCGAGCCTTGTAGCCTTGGAGCACGTAGCCCTGACAGGTTGTCTTTTCCTGTTCTTCCATCACACTGGCCTCCTGGTCAGGTATTGTCCCTTGGTGCAGTCTTGGCAGAACGCCAGAGAACCCACTTTCACACTGGTATCTTCTGCCAATCTCCTGGCTAAGGCAGGGAACACCCTGCTACTCTTCCTGTCCACATGTCACCTGGACCAGGTAAGGGAAGGGAGTCCATGCCATCCTATATATATATATATCCTATATATATATATATATATATATATACTAGGGGGGCAAGCCCCTGGTGCCTTTGGCGTCCAACCCCCAGTTATGGCCAGTCTGCCACTAAACGCACCCCAAAGCAATGCAGTTGCTCCTCCGAAACGCCCTCTTAAACAGTGATACAATGGGAAATAAATACAGTTTATTTTTATCTCCTCTTTGCTCGATCAGCTGCTGGCTTGCTGCTGCTGCCGTGCTGCATGATCTGTGGCGCTTCAGGCGTTTAAAAGCCAGTACAGCAGCTTTCCTATTCTTTGTCTTTTATCCCCCCCCAGGTCTGGTTAAATCTCTTGGCACTCCATATAATTGATGGAAAAATAGCAAAAAATAACTTACAGAAAAAAGCCATAATAACAGGCAGCGCTGAAATGTTGTGTCTTTTTCAGATGAAGGTCCTTCTAGACACTGAGAAACTGAAGGAAGGGGCAGATCCAAGCAGGTACAACTAGAAGGGATGTTACAGTTGTTCGTGCCATGGATCTGCTGGTCTGAGGGTAAAAAGAAATGAAAAGCATTTTGAGACAGTGGCAAACCTCAATTTGGGGTGGAATTACAAGATAACAAGATCTGAAGATATCTCCTCCTCACCTATACATGTGTGACTGTATATATATTTTTTAACCACAAGGGGGCACGAGAGAACCCCATCCCACAGACACAGTAAAGCACCACACGCTGATAGGGTGAAATGAAGGATTTTTATTCCATTCCCAGGGCACCTCTTCACAATCCTTTCAATAATTAACCACCATATATCACACAATAAATGAACACAAATCACACAATTCTTCCTCCTTCTGTCCTCCACTGAGTGTCACCTCCCAATTCTGACTTGTCCACGTGTGGCAGCGGGCTTCATTTTATACCAAACCCGGGGCCATGCCATGTCTACTGGGGAGTAACATCTTGGGCAAAATGAAAGTTGGGAGGTCCTCTATAGATCCCAAGGGACCCCTACAGGGCTGCATTTCCAGTTTCCATCTCCCTAGCACCCCTGCTGGTGTTCTGACTGGGTTCTCCGTCCATTTGTCCTCTCAGCCTCCCATCCATTTGATAACCCATGCTCCTCCCCAGATGGAATGCCCGCTCCTATCCTTCTGTATATATATATATGTGTGTGTGTGTGTGTGTGTGTGTGTGTGAATATTGTAATGGATGGTATACATATATATATATATATATATACTCAGCAAAAAAAGAAACGTCCTCCGACTTTCAACTGTTTTTACTTTCAGTAAACTTAATGTGTAAATATTTGTATGAACACTAAAAGAGTCAACACCATAAGACATAAACTAAAAATGTTTCACAATGTGTCCCTGAATTAAGGGAGGCTCAAAATCAAAAGTACCAGCCAGTATCTGGTGTGGCCACCAGCTGCTTGAAGTACTGCAGTGCATCTCCTTCTCATGGACTTGACCAGATTTGTCAGTTCTTGCTGTGAGATGTTACCCCACTCTTCCACCAAGGCACCTGCAAGTTCCTGGACATTTCTGGGGGGAATGGCCCTAGCCCTCACCCTGTGATCCAACAGGTCCCAGACGTGCTCAATTTCTTCGACGATAAACACAAATCCGTCCATCACCCCTGGTGAGACAAAACCGTGACTCATCAGTGAAGAGCACTTTTTGCCACTCCTGTCTGGTCCAGCGAAGGTGGGTTTGTGCCCATAGGCGGCGTTGTTGCTGGTGATGTCTGGTAAGGACCTGCCTTACAACAGGCCTACAAGCCCTCAGTCCAGCCTTTCTCAGCCTATTGAGGACAGTCTGAGCACTGATGGAGGGATTGTGTGTTCCTAGTGTGACTCGGGCAGTTGTTGTGGCCATCCTATACCTGTCACGCAGGTGTGATATTCGGATGTACCGATCCTGTGCAGGTGTTGTTACACGTGGTCTTCCACTGCGAGGATGATCAGCTGTTCTTCCTGTCTCCCTGTAGCGCTGTCTTAGGCTTCTCACAGTGCGGACATGGCAATTTATTGCCCTAGCCACATCAGCAGTCCTCATGCCTCCCTGCAGCATGCCTAATGCACGTTCAGGCAGATGAGCAGGGACCCTGGGCATCTTTCTTTGGGTGTTTTTCACAATCCGTAGACAAGTCTCTTTAGTGTCCTGCGTTTTTGGATGTGACCTTAAATGCCTACTTTCTGTAAGCTGTTAAGGTCTTAACGACCATTCCACAGGTTCATGTTAATTAATTGATTATGGTTAATTGAACATGCATGGAAAACATTGTTTAAACCATTTACAATGAAGATCTGTAAAGTTATTTGGATTTTTAAAACATTATTGTTGAAATACACAGTCCTGAAAAAGGGACGTTTCTTTTTTTGCTGAGTATATATGGGAGTACAGAACATAAATTAAAAGGTTTGTTTTTTTTAGTTCTTGAAGAAAGCCATCTGTGCTTGCATTTTTTACACTTTATAGAGCTCTATTTTACAGTATCCAAGATTTCAAAAACCACAGTCTCTTGTGAAAATCAGCAGTCTAGTAATTACAGGACAAGACTTATGACCCTGACTCATCACCTTTCACACTTCTTCCTAATCTAATATGAAGTGTGTTTTCACACTAGTCATTGATCAGCTCACACAGTCACAGGCTTATAGTTACTCCTGGACTTGTGTACAGAAGATAGACAGAAGCACCCACCTTACACAGAGCCTATGATGTACTTTTTACTATCATTCATCTAAAAAAACTCTTATAGCGAGTTTTCCTCCTAACAACAAATGACCCATTTATCTGCACTATTTCCACATAAGGGAAGATTTTACTATTCCATATGCTGACATTTTATTCCCTCCCACGAATTTGCCGACTGTATTAATTCCAAAAAGGCTAAATCATGGGAAAGAGGCAACATAAATACACTGGTATATTAGCACCATTAAAAGATGCAAATGCTATTTAAAATTCATATTGAGAAGTGATAGATATGACAGGTGGTTCTGACCTGCTCCAACAGTGTTTTTGAAGGCTCTTTAAAATATTCGTCAACTGGCTAATGAACTGATCTTGAAACTCTGATTTTCTCTTGTGGCCCATTATATGACCCAGGAAGGATTTTTTTTTCTTTTTCTCTATTAAATGATCCTTGAATGAAGTATTCATTAAAAAGTTCTTCAGGAAATAGGAAATCATCTGTCTCATCTGCAGCATCTTATTGTTTAGTGTATACATGTTATCCCTGTACAGTATTACATAAATAAAATGACAGTCAAGTTTTAGAAACTTCCAGAATTCTTTATTTCTTAAACTAGATGAAGCACATCACATAGCTATCTTATTGCTTGAATATGGTATCATCTAGCTTTGATGCTGCAAGGTGAATGATGTTGGAGTAATATGATTAAAGACATCTCCCATAATGAGAGTGCTTTTAACTATTCTGGCAGGGGAGTCTCAGCTTTTCATATTAATGGAATTTAACATCATTCCCTTTGACCCATTGGTTACTGCATGAAAAATGCCTTTGTATCTTATGACACTGTTTATCATCGTTCAGATTAAAGCAAGAACGTTTAGAAAGTGCATGTTAACTTAAGGGGAAGGAGACTCTTGGCACACTGCAATCACTTAGCTGGGAAGTTTCTCAAGACCAAAAGTGGAAGGAGGTGCAGTCGGTTCCTCGTCTATTAATTTCCTTACCTGCTTAATCCAGTGGAGGCCCACAAGGGTTAGAGTCTATCCCATTAGCACTGGTTGCAAAGCAGGAAGCAACAATGGACTAGGGAGCAGTACATCACAGTGTATGCCCAAATTCTTGGCCTGACCACACTCAGTCATTCCAGTGCCAGCTTACAGATACCAGTCTTCATAATCTGCATATGTGCAGGTGCTGAAGGAGCAAGCACATGAAGAAAGGCTTCTGCACAGAGAGTGGCCAGGCCAAGATTCCAACTCAGTGTCATAAAACTGTGAGGCAACAGTGATGACCACTGAAACAAAACGATCATTTATAACATAGGTAATTCCCCAAGCTTCATTACTAGCAGAAAACACTGATGTTGTTGTGTTCAGAACTGGATAAGGGGAAATCCACTACACAAATGGGCACAGTTTTAGTTACTAGCCAGATAAGTACATTATGTGGTTTCCATCATTGCATTCACTTGGTGTGGTTTTCACTTTTGCTGGAAGTAATTTTAGATATTTTCTGTGAATGGCAGAAGGTGGAATAAATTCAGAAACTTCTAGTTACTAACTAGACTTGGATGCAATTTTCATTACTTCTACTCCTGGATCTCATCCCTAAGATGGTACTAATATGTCTAAAACAGAATATGTACAGTATTTCTCACTGATATAGTGATACAATGAAAGGAATTTAGTTTTGGGTACAAGCAAGCTCAGGCAAATAAATGGTTTTATAGTAGTAAAACTTTGATACAGTGAATATTTATCCACAAGCATTTTCCGATATTGTTTGGTATTGAGTGTAGAACCATTTTTAGATATACAAGGGGTGGTCATCTATGTGGAAACTGAATGTTCTCTTTGTTCCCTTGTACTAATTCATGCCTGAGAAGTAAGCTTTACAAAACCATGTAATAGCATGCTTTGTTTTAGCAGACAGAAAAATATTTGTGCAAAGGACTCAAGGTCTGAGCATTCCACACACGAGTCTGCCTTATCACGTTGTCCCTTAGCTTACATCTGAACGCCATAACAAAAGGAGCCAAGAAATCAAGTTTTACAAGGGACGTTAAAGGGGCTCAAGGTTTGTGTATAATAAATGTGTTGACTGTTACATTTTATAATAATATTAAATCACGCATTCTAGGGGTATAAAACAGGACCCCACCCAACAGACGGGGTTCAGAAGAGCCCTGACGCTGTCATGTACATTTGATTGTCTGTTTTCTGAAACTCTTCTCACCGTGACTCTGAAAAATAAAGCTGCTTTATAACCACACCTGCTGTCGGGTCTGAGTTTTCATCCACATCTATAAAAAGGAATTTTCATGTTCTGTTCTTATAAAGAGTGCAAGGTAGACGTGACTCCTTGGACAAACACATGCATATATGAACTTGTCGTTAATAGTGCTAGCTGCTCTTTACGCCCTTCCTGTCAGTTGTAATCAACACATCAGAGCAGAAGGTACACAGTAGTGTTGTGCAGCAAATTATTATAAAATTTTTGACAAATGAAGGAGTCATTCCATCTCAGATTTATTAGAGACTTAAAAATCAGTTTGAAGATGAGTGTCTCTCTTAGTCTAGAGTGAGGGTGTCAAACTCCAGGCCTGGAGGGCCACAGTGGCTACAGGTTTTCATTTTAACCCTTTTCCTAATCAGTGACCAGTTTTCACTGCTAATTAATTTCTTTTCTCTTCATTTTATTAGTCTTGTTTCTAAGGACTCTGTCCTTTATATTATTTTCTTCATTAAATGACAGCCAAACAGAAATGAGATGTGAAAAACGAGCCAACAGATGACAAGCTAAATTGGAGCTTCAAACGTCCAACAAGTTTCATTCTGACCAGTTTCTTAATGAGAAGTTTATTCTTGTTGTTAATTAAACCTGTTATTTAATTCAGTGGCCTCTTGCTGCTCTCATTCTGCCAAAACCGACATTTCCAAATCTGTTGATTTTTCTGTTTTTTTCTAAGAAAACCGTCAAAATGTTTTGGTGACCTGAGAGATCAACTTTACCAAAACCATCACCTTTCTTTATTTTCAAATATTGTGTGATGGGCACAGGTGAGATGGTCATGTGGAGGCTTGTTTTGTGTCTCATTATTGCTTGGCTGCTATTTAAGGAAGAAGAAACAACTAAGGAGTCTGAGTCAAGTGAATTAAAACTAAAGATAAAGAAGTTAATCCATCCACCCATTATCCAACCCACTATATGCCAACTACAGGGTCACGGGGGTCTGCTGGAGCCAATCCCAGCCAACATAGGGTGCAAGGCAGGAAACCTTGGGCAGGGCGCCAGCCCACCGCAGGATAAAGAAGTTAATTAGCAGCAAAAACTGGTCACTAATAAAGAAGATGGTTAGAAAGAAAACCTGCCACCACTACGGCCCTCCAGGACTGAAGTATGACACCCCTGGTCTAAAGTGTATTATTGGTGCAAGTCACTCAGAGAGGGACTATCATCTCTTAAGGAATTTTTAGGAAGAAATTCAAGCTGAATGAGGAGATTATTGACGCTATGCAAGAATTGGTCAACATGCAGTCAAAAGACTTCTACTCTTCTGGGATTAAGAAGCTTCCTGAGTGCTGGAACAAGTGTACTGCAGTGGCTGGAGGCTACATTGAAAAATAGTGTGTAAGTCGTTTCATTGTATTCAATAAATAAAGTGTAGCTCATAAATTCCTGTTTATATTTGTATGCCCCTCATATTTCTTACACCATAGGCAGCACAGGTCCGCTGAATGGCAGTACAAGGCATAGTCATAGTATACTCCTGGTCAAAAATGAATGTCTTTTCAAGAGGTCTTCATCCATTTCATAGAGAGATGAATGACAATGCAGGCTTTGTTACAGACAATATTCTTCTCAAGCTTCTATTTCATCCATGACTGTTTCCTAAAGGTCTTTTTAAAGGTCTTTTTTTCTTCTCTATTGTGAAATCACTTTCCTGTATTTTTATATCTTATCTAGTAGGCCATTTAAATCTAGGGCCTGCATAGATTTTAGACACTTTGAAAAAATCACAAAAATATATCATGAAGATGTAACTAAGAAAGCAAAACATCTCATCTTTTAACTTCATGAAATAGCATAATAAACACTGATGCTATGGAAGTATTTGTTATGAATCTAAGCTGACAAGCTACTAGACTGCTTATCTCCTGGTTTTACAATATTTATTTTGTTTTTGTTACAGCAGTTAATTTTTATCACCATAATTATGAGTTCATTATGTCACTGTTTTATCCTTTCTGGCATTTCCATTTTGTGCTGTATCTTACATTGTCACCGCTATATTGCTTTGTTGGGCTTAATGACACATCAGAATTGTTCTAATGTTCTAAGGTTCTAATTGAACCACCATAAGGGTAAAATACATTACCCAGCTTCACCATTTGCACTGTCAGAACAGACATAGCGAGAAGTCCAACCTGCTTCTTGGTCAGTTGAAAATGACAAGGTAGAGCAAACTTTACCAAGATCCCAAACTAAGAAAATCCTTCCTAGACTCTTCATGTATGACCATCTTGGAACTTCTACATGATATAACAATAAGCAAACCAACTACAGTATGTCCTGCTTAGATATATTTGGACTGCATTATGTCACAATATAAGGATTGTCCTGTCAATGATATCATTATCTGCTTATAATTCCAAGAGCTAAATGATGAGGCAGCCTTCTGCTGTTATGCACCTAAAATCTGGAATACCTTACCAATAGAAATTTACCAGGCTAATACAGTGGAGCACTTTAAAAAAACTGCTAAAAACTCATTATTTTAACGTGGCTTTCTCATAGCTTAATTTTAGTTTAATCCTGATACTATGCATATGCATTTAATTATCGTTATCATTCATGGTGGCTCTGAAATTCGTACTTTCTCTGCTGTTCTTTTTACGATTTTCTGTGGTGGTGATCTGCACCTCCACCACCCGATCAAAACACCGTGATGTCCCTACATTTATGGATTGAAGGCCACATCACCATCATCATCAAGTTCTTCCATGTGAACCCTGAAAACCATGAGGACTGATTGAGATCATTTATGTTAGGTAGAAGGCCTAGAGGGGGCTAAGCAGTCTCGTGGCCTCAGAACCCCTCCAGGTTCTAATTTTTTTCTCCAGCCGTCTGGAGTTTTTTTTTTTCTGTCCTCCCTGGCTAACGGACCTTACTTTTATTCTATGTTAATTAGTATTGCCTAATTTTATTTCTTATATATTTTATCTTTTTCTCTTTCTTCATCCTGTAAAGCACTTTGTATGAAAATGTACTATATAAATAAATGTTGTTGTTGTTGTATATTCCTGGGAATAGGCAGCTGAAAATTAAAGGTGTGTGTTGTGTGCTAAACCTGTGTCCTGCCTGTCTGTGTCAGGGTTAGGGCAGCTGTACATGCCCGGGTATCACAACACTAACAAATTTGCTGTGCAGCAGTAATGGTACAGCTGTACAAACATAGTAGTGTGCAAAACTCAGTAAAAAAAGCAATAAAAATAGTGATGGACATTGTGATTCACTTTACTGAATTGATTCTTCCATCCAATTTATTTTTAAGATTGGACACTGATGCATACATAAAAGTCCAGAGGGTCTCCCTTTGTATCTCAGATATATAATTTAATGTCTCTGTTTCAGGGCATAAAGCATGACAACACATTGAAGATGCATAATTAAAGTAAGAACTTACATTACAGAATCAAACATGAACCAGATTTGTACAGCTTGTTTTCTGGAAATGATTCAGCAAATGATACATGCGTAGTATAGTCAATGAGCCATAAAAAAGTGTGTGCTAAAGTAAACTTCAAAGCTAAAAATTAGAATACTATATTTATAACATTCAGTTGTGTGTGACTAACCTTGTGAGGTCCTATGCTCCTTCTTGATCACTCAGGTCTGTTAATGTTAAGCGTCTGGGACCTCATGTATAAATGGTGCATATGCACAAAAATGTTGCGTAAGCCCATTTCCACGCTCACATCGTAATGTATAAAACCTAAACTTGGCATAAAGCCACGCACATTTTCATGCCAGCTAAATGCTTTGCTTATGGAAGTTCTCCGCTCGGTTTTGCAAACTGGCGGCACCCAGCATCAAAGCAGTGCTTTTGTTCAAGTGAGGTTTCCCTTTCTTTTTTAGATCCACATCTCTGATGCGGCTTTATCAAATACTGTATACTGAAATTAACCACATATTGTTTATTAGTTTAAGGCATCTGCTTGTAATTAACCTGTAACAATATAATGGCCCACAGAATGGCCAAACTATTCCAAATACCATAGCTGCTTTAGCGTTGTTACTATCACTTCACCTTCCTCTTCTTCTTTCAGCTGCTCCCATTAGGGGTTGCCACAGCGGATCATCTTTTTCCATATTACTCTCACTGCACCACTCAGAGTATTTATATCACTGTATCTGAGTGGGGAATCACAGCTCTACAGCAGCTGATCGGAAAGAGAATTATCAGTATAGAGCATCAAGCACACACTGCCTCAGCCATGCTGCCTATTTAAACTGCTCTCATATGGCAAACGCTTCAGAGCCTTTTCTGTATGGACCTCGCGGTTCAGAAACAGTTTCATCCCAAGAACTATAAACGCAATCAATCAGTCCATCAAGTGCTCCTTGTAGAACTGTTTGTACTTAGTGCAATTACCTCACTGTAAATTTGCGATACAGTTATAATATTGCACAACCTGAGCCACTTTATAAAGTACATATTTACATATGATGACGATATAATTTTTAAGGTGAAATGCAGCAAAATATGTTTACATTATACAGATAAAATGTTAACATCATTTAAATAATCTGTATTTTTAATAATTAAAGATGTGAGGACATCGTGTCGCAGCGCTAGCAAGGAGCTGGCGCTTTGTTCAGGGATTGTTCCTGCCTCGCTGTGTACTCTTACTGGGACTGGCACGACACTGGAATGATAAATGGATAGAATAATTAAACATGTACTATGAAGATATTTCAATGCTCCTTAAAGGTTTTGAAGAATCGGCATTCTAAGCTTACAGATGGCTTAACATCTATTACAGAGCTGATTGTGTGGCGATTCGGTACTTGGAGAAAGAAAAGGAAGTACAGGAATTGGCTGTTAGTACGTTTGAAAGAGACAGTACTGCTGCAATAAATTAATTCATCTAAGGTTGCGCATGGCGCAATAAGCATCTTGCGTGAGGCATGAACAATCTCTGGATGGGGGCCAGTTCGTCACTATCACTGCTTTACCGTGTCCCCATGTTTAATACATGCTTTAATTGATATGATATGAATACCAAAATGATATCAAGTATATATCTCAGTATTTAAATTATTCAGAGAGCTGTAATATCACAAATGTAATGGATTCTGTGTCCTGTCGGAGGAAGAGGAAGCCCGTTTAAGAAGCCCATAGTGATTCACACACATAGAACACATAGAAGAACACATACAAAACAAAGCATTTAACATGCTACTTTAGTTACGATGGGATTTGAGAAACTAGTGAATTAAACTATTTTAAGATGAAGTTTATGATGTTCTAATTTAATGACTAAATAAACTACGTGATTAAAGTGGAAATTTTGAGATTAAAGTTGACATTTCGAGCTTTTTTCCCCACTGTATCCTTATTTATTTATTTTTCTTTTCTCTGTACCGTAATAAGCTTTCATATGACACTCAGAAGGTGGGCTATGACTTGCCTTTTCACAGTGACTTTGATATCTGACAACTTCTTTTTTGTTTCAGGCATTGTGCGACTTTGTAAACCTGAGCTTTCGAGTTTCTCTGACACTCTATGTCACTCGATCAACTTCCTTTTGTTGTTTATATCACTGTTTAAACCAACAAATAGTACGTTTTTCCTTGCTTCCACTTGGTATTCCCCCGTGCTTTTGCCATTGCCCTTTCACAGAACGCTGAGCTTAAGGGTTATTTATATTGGTTTGTATATTCAAACAGGCGTAATTGTGGGAGGAGTTTGCGGAGTGGCAGCAGGCACACATGCGTTACTTTTCACACTGACCGGGATTTATGTAGCAGAAGAACGTGGAAGTTGGCAAACAAACATATTTTTGCATCTGGATTTTTTTGTGCATACGCACATTTCCGCCTTTGTCCATATGCCATGTTATAGTGTGAATTCTATGCACAGCATTATGCATGAGGCCCCTGGTAATGCAGTTTCTGAGTGGTATCAAATCTCAATGTTGACTCTTCTCATGTGCAGCTTCTATCTGGTGGAAGGAGCTGCCCACCTCCATTCAAACTGCTGACTCCATCAATGTGTTTAACAAGCAATTGAAAATTCTCTTGTTTGGTGAATTTCTGTCTAACTGATATTAACTGTTAGGTTTGCCTATCCTATGAATAGTAATTAGCTTGTATTTTGCTCTAAGCTGTGTATTTCTTATGATCAATTTTGTACCCTTGTCCTGTGACACTTGTCCCCAAACTGTCCCAGAGACTGATATTTACTTGATTATGTTGACCTCTTTTGCAGATCGCTTTGGATAGAAGTGTTTGCTTAGCAAATACATGTAAATGTAAATTTGTTTAATGTGCGAAAGGACATAAACTTAACTAGTTTTAATATTGCTTGTATATTCAGTTTAAAACAATTCCAGTAATGAATTATAAAAAGCAAAACAAAGAATACATTATAATATAAATTTGTTGTTACTGTATTGTACTTGTATGATGACTGGGAAGAAAATCATAAGTGACACAGTTTCATTTGCTGATATTGATATCATTTGAACTCAAAAGAATCATAAGTAAAGTAGTCGAGACTGATGATTCAGGTGGTTTTTTTGCATGTCTTTTAAAATATACCAGCATCAGCAAAATGAAAGACTCCGACAAGATCACAAAGAACAGGAAAGCGCTTCGCAAGATATTCGTAAATGAATTTGTATGATTCACTGAAAAGAACTGTTCAAAAAGAATAAATTCTTCACAAGTTGCCCATCACTAGCACATGAGAAGCACATCTACCTGGCTGGCAGGGTATACACTACCTCTCTGGATAGAAGGTACCAAACAAATTCATATATTGAAAATTACAGCTGAAAGAGTTTATATATTTTAAGATCTTTCACTTGCATGTAAGAGCTGATGATATGTATCTGTTGACGCCAGGTTAGATGAAGCATGTTGCTATAGTACCAATTTAAGCTTTCTCCACTTTTCCTTGACTGGACATCTTCACCAGACCTAATTTATTTATTTCCCCCATTTTTTTTAGTATAACATTGATGGATTTCAAGGTTAATGGAGGTTTGCTTGAAATGTACAAGAGATCCCAGGAGAAGCACTTTGTTTTTATTAATATTTCATTTGCTGGAATTGTACCATTAATATTATTAAATAGGGAATACACTTATCTATCATTCTTAAATGTACACACATAATCAGGTTAAGGTAAATAACCTGGTGAAGGCAGAAGCCTGGTACCTTAATAATCTGTATCTGCATGCACAAGTAATCTGGAGTTCTCAGTTGTGCTCCAACGTCATTAAACTGCGCAAAAAAGAGTAAACATCATCATCAGACACCATGATTCAAAAAATAAGCATGTGATAATTTTCTTGTGTTTTGTAAATATGTTTGAATCCCATAAACGCCAGTAGAGACTCTACTGCTTTTGGTTCTTGAGGAAGGTCCATAACCTGCAGTTGCTCCATCCCTAATATGATGTTAATGTGCATCCAGCCCTGCAAGCAGGTCCTCCAACTTACAGGAAAACATGGGGGTTGGTGGCAGTAGTGGCAGTCCAGCCACTGTAAAAAAAACCTCACACTGTTCCAGTGTGGCACCGAGGTATCACCTGCTGCTCTCGGGTCCCAATACAGGTGGTTCATCGTGTGGTGGGTGCAGCAACGTGTTATCAGTGTATGCTCCTAACCTCCCACCTCTCTTGTAAATACGTTTAGTCCAACCGACACTTTGTTTATAGGTTTCAGCTACTGGATTTCACACAGCAAACCCTTTCTGTTTGACTGTGTAAATAATTGAGATTGGGTGGTTCACAGCTAATTGGAGGATCAGCCTTAAGAACCGTGGACCCAGAGATATCCAGTGTCCTAGCTGAAGGATCAGCTTTAAACAGCTGCTCAAACAGCCAGCCAAGCGGGTGACAATTGCAGCATCATCCATAAGGACAGTTCCATCACTTGCCCTGACTGTGACTCTCCGAGAAACAGATTTGGATGTGTGTAATGCTTTGATTCACCTGTAAGCAGGACATGGGTCACTAGACCATAGATGGTGTGCTCACAAATTCCACCTTATCTGCCCTCAGAGCCCTCACAGCCATCCTTCTCAGTTTCTGGTACAGACCGGAGTTGCCATCAAGCCATGCACTGTGAATCCTCTCAATGATATCCAAGGTGCTCTGCAAGATGAAACACTTCCTTCTGGGAACACCAGCAACACCAGCAGAATACTCAGCAACCTTCAGGGTCGTCCCACGGAAGGTCTCCCACATTACATTAGGATTGGCAATCATGCCCAAATCTGCAAATCCCTCACACAAACTCATTAGAAACGGCCTGATTATGGACTCTGACCAGGTCCAGCCTCATTTTCCTAGTAGGTGGTAGCCTACTGGACATAAGCTCGAATTTCAGAGTAGCAACAACAAGTCTGTGGTCAGAATTCACAAGCTGGGCGCTTCTGTAGACCATACAGGTCTGAAGAAACCTCGATCATCTGGCCTCCTAAACCAAATAAATTATTTTTTTATTTTTTAAAGATTTATTAACAAACTATGGTAACAAGAAGAAAAAAAACAAAGGTCAAAATTGATTCAAAAAGGTAAGCCTCAATAGGCAAGCCAAAGCAGGCAAAACCAGTCCATAATTCCCAGAGGTTATTCCTTTAACCAAAATATAAAAAAAAGCACATACAAAATCAGAAACCAAAAAGAGAGCTGAAAGACAGAAATTGAAGCTAATGCTTCAGCAGTCTTCTAATGGTCTGCTGGGTTCTTAAATAATGCAGGGGGACGGACCCCCAGTTGTAATGTCAGGGAATGCTCAAGGGTTCATTATAATGTGCAAAGGGCACATAAAGAAAGAAACTAATATCAATATAAAACAATCGTTTTAACCAAATACAGTATCCATTAAGACTCTGTAGATAGACAAGAACAAAAACAATCAATAATAATATTTACAAAGCATTCAAAATACACCAAAAATGTTAAATAAAAGGAGAACACACCCAAGCGATGAAACCTTGGATGTACAATAAAACATACAGGAATAACGTGGAAAATACACCCAGCAGCCAGACAGAATACTGGACTCTGGTCTTTGCCATTGCACGTCAGCTGCACTAATAAATCCCAATACACTACACAGGGTGCTAATGATGCTTAATTTGGAGGAAAAAAGTTCCAATAATGAGATAGAATAATTGTAAAAAGTGCCATTATTCTAAAAGACAAAGCAGATGCAGGAGTATTATAAACATTTATGACATGTAGTATGCCCCTTGCTAATGCGATAAAGGCACCACTATGCCATTGAGCAACAGTACAGTTGGCAGGATGATTCAGCAAAGCCAACATCATCCTCAACTGATACCCCCAGTTTGTGGTTAAGGTATCTCAAGAAGAGAAAAAAGGTTTTTGAAACAACTGATCAACCTTTATTGACTAGACATCAAAAACACAAGCCTGATTCATCTTTAATGAGTCTCTGCTTCCTCCTCTCTCCAGGCTGGCAGTTTGTTTCCAGACAACTAGTCACATTAAGACAGAGAGAGAGGCTGGAAGAGTGGGAGTCCGATTATCAGTTCCCTTGTCAGCTGCCGGCCCTTTAATTGGTACAAATAAGAGGTACATGATAACAGTCCAGAGACAGCAAGTGTAATGGAAAATCGCAGAGCAAAATAGGAACAAGCTCCTGTTGATCGATTGTTAAGGAGGGAGTCAGTTTCTCAGGGCATTGCTGCCAGCTGTGATTCAGCTGCTCTGACTCCAGTAAACTACAGCAGAGCAGAGCAGCATTTGTCACAGCCACAAAAGAGACGTTTGCAATGCAACTGACAGTTGACTTCCTGCAACCTCCAAAGCTGGAATTTGGCAAACCTAGTTAGTTGACAGACTGGAGCTTTTTTCCAGTTTCCAATCAGCCTGTTGTTTTTTAAATCAAAATTTAAAAAAAAATGAGGAGGATAGCTGAAGCATTAAGTATGAACTTTTTGAAAATAGAGACAAATGCTGCATTTTATAGAAACATGGGAAATTATTATAGCGGGGCAAGGAATGACTCTAAGTGACACCAAAAAAAATTGTGGTGCCAACTGGGTAAATCCCCATTTAATACATTGCCACAGATGGAAAAATAAATCTTTAACAGAAAGGAGTACGTAATGGCTCAATAACAATTGTCAAGATGCCATTGTGTGAAAAGCTTTGAGGTGTACACGTGACTTTTCTCGTCGCAAGTCAGGTCAGAACTGAGGTGCCATCTCTTAGGATTGTCCCTCCTTTATACCGGCTGGACCAGAAGGGGTGGGACTTCTTTGACTCTGTTACCCTCAAGGGGCAGTTTCTCAAGGCTGTGAAGGGAGACGAGACTGTTGGCAATAGCTCCCCCTCTTGTCTTGGGCTGGTACCACATGCCTTAGGTAAGCCTGAAAGTCAATCGCGTATGCGTAACATAATGAGTTTAATAAAGTAGATTTCATCAATGAGCAGTTAGAATTAGGGTGGCACAGTAGCACATTAGTTAGGTTGTTACCTCTGAGCTCTGGTTTTTGACTGTATGGCATTTGTGCGTAAATTGTACTCCTGTTTTTACTTCTATATTTCTAAGATGTGTAGGGTAGTCAAGCATATGTTCACTCAGTTACAAGTGGTTTGCTTCATGCCTCAGATATTGTTGAGATAGCCCTGGTCTCATTACGCAGTTTGAGGAATGGTTTTATAGACCATACAAATTACCAATAAAGATTTGCCTTACATTAGAGTACTTATCACGTATAACGCTTTATTACTGCACTCTCCATTTTAACAGCTCATTCCAGTTTTTTACGGTGACTAGTTTCCCTCCTCACTGTCCAAGACAACTGGCTGCATGTTGTCATAGGGGGTAGGAACACATCCTGGAGCAGTACAGTATGTTTCAGTAGAGCTGTCATAGGGTTTTCAGGCATTTCTGGAGAGTTGCACTAGTTAACAATATCGAATGCAGCAGCAAAGTCAAGATGAAGTAGCATGACATTTAAAGGTGAGCTCACGCCACACACCCAATGTCTACAAAAAGCAAACAAATTCTTAACAGTTAGGTATCAAATAAAGTGTGCAGGAGCAATGTATTCTAGGGTTTTAGTCAAGAAAAGAAGATTCAAGATTGAGCAAACATTACTCAGCACTAATGCATTATTAAAAGGGCTTTTCAAAGTGATGAAGCTTGGCACCTCCGTGCCTTTTCTGTAAAGGAGGACTCGCTTCCCTTAATACAATTAGGCCCTTCTATTTCAGATATCAGCAAAAAAAAAGTTTTTCAAAGCATCCAGCAGTGACCTTGGGTCCTTTGGTTATGCGTTTTTCTGAATATATGCGTGCCAGCCTTTATGTCACTCACTCCATTAGCAGGAGCATTAGGCAATGTGGCTGAGCATTTCAACTAAGTGCGTGAATGCAAGAATTGATTTGTGATAGCACTAAGTGACATTTAAAAAATGCCTCTTGGTATGTTACAATTTACTTAAACTGGATGGGCAAATTTTAGGTACAATGATCTAATTATGTTCTCGTTCCTTCAAAGCTTCCTTGCAAGCAGAAGATCATGTTAATTTTTAGCTTTTCTCTTGAGCTCCTCCTTCTAAAAACATCAGTGAATGAGTTGTTACAGGCTCTTCTCCTTGCATGGTAAACTGATATCATATATATAAACGTCTACGTGTGGAAGTGTGTGTGTCTGTCCAGTCTGGAAGTGAGAGGTGGAGTCGAGGTAAGGGCTTCACCTCCGAGGATACACAAGCGAGGCCAGCAAGTCGGCAAAATGTAACCTCCAAAGAAAGAGTCACTCACTTACCAGCTAATACAGAAAAAAGGCGAGCACATCGGCAATATGGTATCCCTTTTACTTTTCCTCCCGCCACTAATATGCAAACGAGGTGAGCATGTTGGCAAAAAAAAACCATACAAAGAAAGACAAATTCGCTTAGCCCCCAATGAACAAGTGATGCAAGCATGTCGGCAAAACGAATCCTCCTAGGAGAGAGACCCCCCAGAGCAGTTCCTTTCAATTACCTGACATCTCTACATTTCAATTTGTTTCTGACGACTTCAATAGTTTCTAGGAGCCTGAACTTTTTACAGCACAGGCTTACACAGTTAGTACTTTATAATGTGGTTATGTGCGTTTGTATGTGTGGATGAGTATTGCCTATGTTATTGTCGGATACATTTTTGGATTGCAGTCAATCAACTGTGATCACATTGTCAAACACGTGAACATAAGGAGTGTTCAACAGTCAGTTACATTCAAGGAGAAAGAGTGAAGATGATGCAGCCCAGCTCTTATTTCCAATCTTAAAGTGGTGCAGGACATCCCATAAGACACGTGACATCACTTCCGCCTCACCTCTGAGAGTCCATCTTCTTCTGTAATGCTCGCTGTATAATGAATGCCACCACTGGAAGTCTTCATTCATTTGAGATCCACTTTACAAGGAGGAGAGACCTGTGGGAGGAGTTAAGTTCTGACTTGCATCATCCTGACTGTACAGCCTGATATTCATGAAATTCCTCTCTGACATTTTAGAAAAATAAAAATTTCAGAATTATCTGCTCTTCACATCTTGTCTCCAGCCACATAGTAATCCACATGCATTATGAAGATTCCCTGATGCCGTGTTGGCTCAAATGACTTGGCTTGCTATGTAACTGTGACTGGTGTCTGGTCACACTTACAGGTAATCTAACCTAGATGCCATTAAAATATCCGACTACGCCACCCAGTTTTATTAAGAGACTGGGAACTCTTGAAATTTACAAATAATAGCACACAGGTTTGTTTAAATTGGGCTGTGAGTAAACACACAATGAAAGGCACAACAGTAATTTCAGGAAAAGCAACACTAACATCTATTACACAAGACAATATAAAGTACATTTAAAAATAAACAAACACAACAAAATCTAAAAATACCAGGAACGAATTTCTTTTTTTTTTAAGGTAAACACACAGTCCACACTCTAAAAGGCCGTCAAAAACAGAATTGGAAGATACAACCTTTAGTGGTGCAGAGTCCAGTTTGCGCACTGTTACCCCAACAATTAATCGTCCAACTGTCCACCGATACACTCTGCTCACCGGACACTCGTCTCCCAACGGACGTTTTATCCAATTGTGGAATCTCTGTCAGTGTCTCCTCATCGTTCTTTTTCTCCACTCTGGGCTACTTGTGTTACTGAGATCTAGGCACCCCTCACTTCTCGTCCACCAGCTTTGCTCGTCCTCTCATACAGCTTCCCTATCTCGCTGGACCGTCTTCTTGTGGAGCTGCCTCTTCCTCCCTCGGGGTAAGTCTTGCCATCCGTGTCCCTCACGTCACACCAGCCACGTACTCCAGTCTGCCAGCAAGCCCCTATGCTCTCTGCGAGTGTCTTGGCAGCATTTTCAGTGGACGGTCCCTCCTCTGCCTTCTACTGCCCAGAAGTTTAAATCTCCTTCAGTCCCTGCTGTTGTCAGTCCTGGACAATCGGTTTAAACAATGACACATCTAAATTTCCAGGGTTTAACAATTAATGAAAACACAATATTGTCAGACATGTAATCTCCAAGTCAGGTAAATACAAACATCCTCCAAGGTCTGTTATCACGACTTTGTATTGTTTGTATACTCAACCGGTCAAAACTTCAGAGCGATGACTCCTTTGCAAGACAGCAAATACCTACAATCTGCAGACAGCCATGACAACAATTAGTAACAGGATTACCCAGGAAATCAAAAAAATGTGAATTAGTGCTCAAAATAACACATTTTTTCAGCTTCATCCAATTGTACCACACTTCTGTTGAATTAGATACATTGCTTTAATCCAATTCCAGAGGTTTAAACTGTACAGTGTCATGGTTAAACATAGTCAGGTATCAGAGAAAAAGTGCCAAGATATGTATTTCTGATTGCAAATTATGCAAGGCTTTTCCTTTAACAAAGCTGCTATATTATGTTGTTAAAAATAATTTTAAAACTTTGCCACATATTGTACATACTGGTTCATATTGGTTCATTTATTAATTTCCAGTGTGACAATAGGTCATTTGCTCTTGCTGGACTCCCAATACATTCCAGTGAGTTTGTGGAGTTTCTTATTATTTTATTCTTACTATAGGGTACTGTGTTATACAGTATTATATTCTTTTAGGCTTACTAACATTAAACTTCACAATAGTTCAAGCACCCCTTGTCTGCGCTCTCCATGGAAGGTATTATATAAAACAAAAACTAATTGATTAGAGTTCTCCTTGGGAAGGACAAGACTTTAAACTGCTGCTCATCAAATATTGCTGCAAGTCACTCAGCGTATCTGTAAATTCTCTTTGATTTATCATTATGTGAGAATTTCTATCGATCCAGGCAGCCTACCATATTTAAAGCACCAATAGATGTTTTAAAATCTTGTAGGCAGAGAGATGGCACTGGTCAGTGCTGCTGCCTCACACTTTCAGTAGATTCTTGTATTTTCGCTGTCTGTGTGATGGTGGTCTGTTCACTTCATTTCTCTGTGTTTTTTTGGGGTTTTTTTTGTGTATTCCAGACTTTTTTGACAATGGTGGGATTCTGATAGGTGGGTCAAGCTTTTTTGTACACTTTTGTTATTTCTTATATATATATGTGCATTTTTAAAGGTTTTTCTAAACCACCACTGTTACCCTGGTGGCCCTTTCTTGATAAATGGACCGGGAGTCACCACTTAGTTGCTGTACTGGTACATCTCCTTAATTCCATATTCCAGAAACGTTGGATATCGGTTTCCTTAAAAATGTCAAAAATGAGTCAATGTTTGGGTAAGAGGTAATAGTGAAACAACGGGCACTTTCAGGAAACAGTACCATTAGCAGGCTGTGCAGTGTAGTAAACACCAAATTGAAGGCCCAGCTTCTCTGACCTGACTATGAGGTGCCTACCTGTCTACATGTGTACTGTACAATGCAGCACTGTGGGTGTGACATCACTCCGACAATAAGCAAGCACCCATATCTTGATAGTGAGCAACATACTTGCCTTTGTTCAGTCGTCCAGAAGGCAAGGATAAGAGTTACCTGCCCAACACCTTTCTCTTGCACTGCAATGTCACAGTCTTGAAACACTCTTTAACTGCATGCGTTTTTAAGAAATTCTGTCTACAAATCCAACACCCGAGTCAAAAATGTCTGGCTGCATAATATGAGCAAATGAACCTAGCAACAAACCTAGTAGTAATTCATCCTGGAATTTTTGTATTTAAACAGATTAGGAGAAATTCATGCCTAATTAATTGGACTTATGGTGAGTAAACCCATAGGAAGCTGGAACTGCTTAGAAAGTGATGGGGATTATGGAGGAATTAGGTGTTATAAAGAATAGAATAGAAGGAATTAATTAAATAAATATAACTTGGAAAAAAAATCTTTTGAATTTTTATGATGGCCAAGTCTTCATGCCTCCATAAAGATTTGTCTTTGCCATATTCTGTAGTGAAATACATTATTTTTAATGTCTTATATGAGAGTGTTCTGCTTTCCAGTTCTTAGCATTTAAGTAGGCTAGTTCTTTTTAGTCCCTCAGGCACTTTCATTGATGACTTCAGGGCTGCAATATTCTAAAGCTGACATCTGCTCCATTTCTGACTGAAGAAAAAGAAATGAGCAAGGAGTGAGGCTGGGAGGTTAATTCTTCCTACCCTAAATGCAAGGGGGCTTTAAATGCAAACGTTGTGTTCTTATATTTATTTTTTAGATAGATAGATAGATAGATAGAGGGGTGGCATGGTGGCGCAGTGGGTAGCACTGCTGCCTCGCAGTAAGGAGACCTGGGTTCACTTCCTGGCTCCTCCCTGCGTGGAGTTTGCATGTTCTCCCTGTGTCTGCGTGGGTTTCCTCCCACAGTCCAAAAACATGCAGGTTAGGTGCATTGGCATTTCTAAATTGTGCTTGGTGTGTGTGTGTGTGTGTGTGCACATGCCCTGCAGTGGGTTGGTGCCCTGCCCGGTGTTTGTTTCCTGCCTTGCCTTTGTTGGCTGGGTTTGGCTCCAGCAGACCCTCGTGACCCTGTAGTTAGGATATAGCGGGATAGATAGATAGAACTTTATTTGTCCCTGATGTTATTTAGGTGGATGTTTAGGATTCTGTCATTTTGGTATTTGGTTGCTGTGTTGGTTGATTCATGTTGGATTACCATATCTCCCGAGCCAAAAAAGAGGACACAAAAATAAAATCAGAGTGCTTGGGGGGTCCCCTTTCTTTTCTCTCCATGTAAGTGCACATTTCTGACCCTTTGTAATTACTTACATAAGATGCACCCTCATCATCATCGTTGAGGGTTCATTTGATGTCTGTTAAGAATAAAACAGTAGGTAATACTTTAAAAAAAGAGAGGTGAACTGAAAAAAAAAATCAACTTGGTTGGGAACAATGGGCTGCAGTATGGAAAACCTGGACAAACTGACAGCTTTATAAAATCCACATGGACAGGCAGATAGGTGCCTAAAAACCCTGGGAAAACCCTGATGCATAGTAACCTTGGTTGTACATATCATTGTGTTTTAAACTCAGATCCTGGAGGGCTGCAGCTGGATATTTCCATTTCAAAGCCACTTTCTTAATTCGTAAAAACTTAATGCTGCTAATTGATCCTTGCATGAATTTTAAGTGACAATTCAGAAACCTTAATTGTTGTTATCAGACAAACAATTATGAATTATAAAGTGAGTCAACATACGACCTCCTAACCTGATCCCATTTGTACCTGTGTGTCTATATATCTTTATAATGTCTTTTTCAATTACAAGAAAATATTTCAAAAGAAAAGAGTGAAGATCTGAAAAGTATTAATGTGTTCTGGGTCAAAAAGCATTTTGATGGCAGTCTCAAAAAAAATATAAAGCAACAGTTTTAGAAATGTGTATTGTGGCAGAATAAGAGCACTAAGAAGCCATGGATTTAAATAACATATTTCATTAACCGCAAAAAAAGGAATTCTTATTAAGAAGTTGGTTTAGGCCAAAGAAGTGACCATCTGGAACCAAGTTTGAGAACCCTGAGTTAACTGATCGTCTGTTGGCTTGCTTTACAACTCATTTACAAACAATTAAAGGCTCAACATTAAGAGTTATGAATCTAAAAAAGCAAGTCAACTAAAATGAAGTCTCTTCCATTAGAAGCACTTATTGGTTCCTACTTTTGGGGATGGACAGAACGTAAACCTACAGCCACTTTGGCTGTCCAGGAGCTGAATTTGACACCCGTGTTCTATGTGAATGATGGCTCGTGATGTCACAGGGGCTGGTCATGTGGTTTTAGCAATCTTATTTGAGAGTGAGCCGCATGCAGAATCATTCTGTGTACTGTAAAAGGCGCTATATAGCGCCCGACCCGGCACAGACCACGCAGAGGCAACGTGTACAAAAACACACAGGTTTTATTTTCTTCAGCCGTGGGCACACGCCTTCCCCGTGTCCCACAGGCCCAACACAGTCCCAAACACAGTCCCAAAACACAATCTTACAATTCTCCACCACTCCTCCCAGGCAAGCTTCGTCTCCTTCTTCCTCCCAACTCTGGCTCTCTGAGTGGTGGTGGCTGGGGCCTTTTATAGCCCACCCGGAAGCATTCCAGGTGATTAACCACCTGGTCCTAATTGAACTTCCGGGTGGGGCTGAAAACTCGTCCAGCCAGGCTGTGGGAAGCAGGCAGCTCCCCCTAGCGGCCATGCTGGGCCCCAACCAAGCTGTGGAGGACTCCATCTCCCATGGAGCCCTGCGGGCGGTTGGGGAACCATCGTCGGCCAGGGAGGCTGCCACCAAGCGTCCCGGGGGAGGTATTGGACTGCCCATGGCGACTCCCCCGGAACAGAAGCAGCAGGGGCGTCCCTGCCGGGCATGGGACCCGGCTGTCCGTCACAGTACTTTATTTCAGAGGAAATAAAGAGAAAATTACTTTGTCTCTTAATTTAAGTTTTTTTGACTTTTGCTTCTAAATTTGAATATATTTTAACTACATACTGATTTAAAAACTGTCTGTGTATTGAACAGCTCCATCCTAACACTCCTTCTTATTTTACCCTTTTAATTTTCTGCCTGTGTCAGATTATAAAAATTAACCTTTACCACTTATGATTCAAGGAATACAGAAAAATGAATGAAGTGAATTATTCATTTTCATATCAGGCTTAATCCAATTCATGTTACAGACAGCATTGGGCATATTCAATATTATTCCATTCAAAGAAAAGAAATTAACATGTTAGAAAGGCTGCGGTGGGCTGGCGCCCTGCCCTGGGTTTGTTTCCTGCCTTGCTCCCTGTGTTGGCTGGGATTGGCTCCAGCAGACCCCCATGACCCTGTAGATAGGATTTAGCGGGTTGGTTAATGGATGGATGGATGGATGTTAGAAAGGATTAGTCATTGTCAAAGGCAAACTTTGAAAACGCAGGTGAACACTCATACTGAGTAACCCAACAGTCTTAAAAAAGCAAAACACATTTGTGATCTTCTCAACAGCGCAGTGAACCAGGACAGGCTGAGCGACACAACTACATCTAACTGCAGTAAACTCATTTTTAGCATTTCACTACAGACTGGTGTCTTGAAGTCAAACCTTGTATGTCACTTTCCAGTTCAGAGAAGATTCACATTTTATGAGTTCAACTCCAGTGTGATTGATTGAACTGTTGCACCAAGAAGATCTCAGATCTACATCTCCAGCACAGCTTGAGCTTCACTACACATAAAAGAAATATCAGGCCTGGACACACAGATTCACCAATAACTGCCTGAGTCAAGCAGTAACATTACATAGTAGCTCTAAAAAGAGGCCTGTACAGCATAAACTTATATGTTCCTGTATATAAATTGATTTGGTTTCTATTATTTCAGAGAACTTCATTTTAAAGAATAAAATTAATGGATCTCACACACCACAAGTGTCTGCTCACTACTAAGGAATAACATATCTTTGAACATATATACTGTATATGTTATATCCAAAGTTACAGTGGTCTATTTCTTTTCCTTTGCTTATATACACCATAGCTAAAGTATTAATTTAATATGCAATCTTCAATCACAAACAGCAGCAATATTTTAACCCCGACTAACTGAACACATTATCTGCACCCTCAATAGAAATGTAAACTGATTTTCATAGAACTGATTTGATTTTGCCCAGGTGGCAGCTGGGCTTTCAAATGTATTGGATTCTGCTGATAACAGAATTTTCATTTAACAAATTCACTCCAGGCAGGGATGCTGAAAGAGATCTGTGATGCAGAAGTGGTGGAGCTGAACATTAGCATGATGGGAAAGCTCAGCTAATAGTGTTTTGGCAGTGTTGTCTGAGATGCACAGGTTTTTTTTTTTGAAATCCCAAGGTTTACGTTCATAATAAGGATGCTGATTACTCATTGAATTACCGTGAGCTACTTTAAATACTTGGTCAACTATTATAAAAGCATGCATTTTAAAATGTTGCATTGTGTTTTCAGGGTAAAAGGAATATAAGCTGGAATTCACCATGAAAAAGTAAATAAAGTAATGATTACTTGACAGAGGGAATAACATACTCAAACAAAAATAAGTCTTGTGGCACCTACCCGACCGTCTCCATTTTCTAAATACAGTAGAGTCTCGCTTATCCGACATAAACGGGCCGGCAGAACGTCGGATAAGCGAAAATGTCGGATAATGGGAGGTGTTAAGAAAAAGCCTATTGTTATAATATATGTTATAATTTTACACATTACGAACCTAATACAGTGGCCTGGTTCATGAACGTCTCTGAAATCGTACAAATCGGGTTATGACCAAAAAGTTTGCCAAACTTTTGCCTGTTCACAACCACACACTCGGTATAGGAACAAGCCAGTTTCCTTTTTGATTTGTGAGAGCCAATGATTTCCACACGTGTTTAGTCTCGCCCTGTGCATTCCCTGTGCAGCGTGAGAGAGACACAGACAGACAGACAGACAGACACACACACGCGCGCGAGAGAAAGAGAGACACACGCGCGAGAGAAAGAGAGACGCATGCACGCACGCACGCACGCACGCACGCACGCACGCACACACACACGGGCGCGTGAGAGACGCACGCACGCACGCACACACACACGCGCGCGTGAGAGAGACGCACACACAAACGTGAGCGCGTGCGAAAGAGAAAGAGACACCACGCACACACGCCAGAGAGGGCTGGCCACATAATCCACTGTAATCATGTTTTACAACAAAACAACATAAAAATTTAACTGAAAAAATTAACTTAGCAACAAAAAAATAGACTACGCTCACGCTCGCAACTTGCAGTTCTTTTTGCAGATTGATGCGTTTTTTTTTGGTTTTTTTTTGCGGTGGGACGTCGGATAATACAGAATATTGGATAAGCGAAGGTCGGATAAGCGAGACTCTACTATAGTCAGAATAAGAGCAACACTCAATGGATTAAAAGGAAACAGAAAAACTGTGACCACCAGAATAACATAGCTAGTACAATTATGGCTTTTTCATCTGCCATCTACAAGCTATGGAACTCCTTAGCTTTGGTCACTCCAGAGAGAAGTGATGCCTCATTCTGGGCGGTTGTGTTTTTATAGCCCAAGGAACATAAGGGACGGAATCAGTTGCCCTTACTGGGCTGTTTCTCTGTATTGTGGAAGAAGAAAAACACAAGACAATTACTGGCAGTACCCCCTCTTGGTCTACAGTGGTATTACATACCAGGGAGGAACTTGGATGGTCATCCTCTAATGCACATGTGTGACAATGTGAAGAAGCGGAATTGTGATGGTCTCATCCAGTGGCCTCAAGGAAATACATTTTCTAAAATGAGAGGAGTGACTGAATAGCATTAATCACATCCAGACCTTTCTGTTGAATATACCATGGGGTAAAGAAGCTAGAACATCACAAATAAAAAAATTAAATAACTCACTACTGCTATCTCATGCCCTCACATAACCAGTTTACAATATAACTTGATTATTTTTAGGCATACTTAGAAATAAAATAAATATTAAAAGGGCCTAATTTATCACCCAAAGCTCTCCCATACACACAAAATGATTTTCCTTATTTTGCATGTAAGAAATACTGTAATACCAAAACAATATATAAAAAACAGAAACGTGATTATCTTCATTCTGTTTATAGTCTGTTTTCACAACAGGAACAGGTGTGGATGTTCTTGAGAGGGAGAATCATAAATTAGTTCATTTAGAGTCAAACTACCAAACTCTCTATGTTTTATATATAATATTTTCTAAACCCTCCTAATCTAATTAAGGGTCACAGGAGGCCAGAACATACCATAACACTACAAGGCTGAAAACACCCACAATCACACTCAGATGGGGCCTTATTAGAGTCACGAAACAACCTCACCGTCCTGTGTTTGTTGTACTGCTCAATAAGGGGAATTAAAAAAGACAGAGAGATTAAGTGATAAGAAGGTAGGCCAGCGTTTGTCAACCTTTAAGTATTTATGACCCGAGTTTTCATAACAGTTTTAATCGCGCCCCCCTAACATTTTTTTGAAATATAGATGCATATTTTATTATGCCTACTTAACTTTTATCGACATTTATCTAACTCTATATTTATTGTTTTATTATCAGAATGTAGTTTAGGTTAATTTGTTTTGGTTTCAACATATGTTTTTTTCATATTTTTGATTCTTGTTTTCTTTTTTTCACATCTTTGCGCCCCCCTTTTTGTTACTTCGTGCCCCTCTAGGGGGGCCCGCCCCACAGAGTGAGAACCACTGAGGTAGGCAAGTAATGAAGCAGGCATTAAAACCAGGAAATTATCCATCCATCCATTATCCAACCCGCTATATCCTAACTACAGGGTTACGGGGGTCTGCTGGAGCCAATCCCAGCCAACACAGGGTGCGCACACACACATACACACACTAGGGACAATTTAGAATCACCAATGCACCTAACCTGCATGTCTTTGGTCAGTGAGAGGAAACCCACGCAGACATGGGGAGAACATGCAAACTCCACACAAGGAGGACCCGGGAAGCGAACCCGGATCTCCTAACTGCGAGGCAGCAGCGCTACCCACTGCGCAACCGTGCTAAATAAACATGAAATCAATAATAAGCCAAATCTCAAATTCAGTGTCAAAGACAGAAAACAGGGCCTGATATTCATACACCAGAGTTTCTATAGAAAACCCAAGCTCTTTGTTATATTCATGATTAGCAGACTCAAAATACAGGTAGCCATCTCCATTTTCGAAATTTTGAAGAAAAGGAGTCACTTTGATCCCTCTCAACCCATGAGGGGATGGACCCCTGGGGTCAGTTGATGTGCTTTGCACAGCTTCAAGTCTGTCTGATCATTTTTGCTGAAGACACCTATTGGTTTACCCTTTATCTTAAGAATGTAATTTCCTGCACATAATATAGTCTAAAAATAAATGGTTCTTCAGGAAAAGAGGGCATAAAATAGGGGGAACCCCTAAAAGCTCAACATCCTGCATAACTAGACATCAGGATGAGTTGAATGATTTATTATATGTTGGGGTTTGTCTTATACTTTTGAGTCAAGAGGCGCCAAACAAAAAAACTGAAGTGATTTCAGAGCATTCATAAATAATTTATATGAACATGCTAAAGTCCCTGACAGAGTAAAACAGAGAAGCATAGCCACTATATCTTCTAAGGCGAGGCCCTCATATTTGTCTCTTTGGGTGATGGAGCACATAACGATTGCACTTCTAATAAATGCTTTGTGCTTGGGCTTTCCAGCACAGTCCAGTTTCAGTAAGTTGCTGTATTTGAGCTTAGGATGTTAAGTGGTCTTTACAACATGAGGTTGGAAGCATTATATATGCCAGACAGCAATATTCCCTGATGCAGCAATAGATTTGTGTAGTCTTATGTGATGCCCAGGGGCCCACAGCTTGGCATCTTTGTGTACCTGGGACATCGATAGTCATGATTCCAGCACAAACAACAGGAGTGGTGCATCAAAAGTGCATTGTGCAGTTTTTTCAAGAAGCAACAAGCGGTGTCCACAGAAAAAGTACAGTGCTAGTCCACAAAAATAAATAAAAAATCCAATAAAAACAAGTTCTCACTGTGGAAGTTACAAAACAATCAATAAATAATGCAAAATAATCAATCAAGACTAAAATGATGAAAATAAAATCAGATTCCTTCTCTTTTGTTCGACCTTTGAGCTCAGTGCCTCTCTCTTTCTTTCCTCTCCCATTCTCTTGTTGGGTGTCTGTAGCAGGGCCAAGACACTGGTGAGAATAGTCCTCCATTAAATGGCTCCTGTCCCAGCAGCCTCAGCCCATCATGGCTGGAGACAACCAAAGCTATCCCACCTCTATCCATAGAATAACCCTCAAAGTTTTTTGGCCACTACTGCTCACTAGATGCTCAACAGGAGTGACCTGACCCTCGATTGCTGTTCTTCTCAATCCCTGAAGGGCCACCTTTCGATCACCATCCCTCCTATCTGTTCTAGCCGCTCACACTCCTGATCCAACTCATCTCACCTCCTTGATGTTCTCTCCAATTGCTCGGTTTCCTTCTTTCTCTTTCTTTGCTCAACCTCACTTTTGTTTTCTGCTCAGACTGTTCATCTCCAGTGAGTGCAGGTATGCCAAAGAAACTGGAGCTCTGATGAGAGACAGCTACATTTACTGCATAATTTTATTATGGCTTTTTGGCTAGATCAGGTCTCGAGCCTTATGCATTTCTGGGTTTTTTTTTCACCTAAGGAATCACTTATTTTTTCTCTACTCGCATCACTTACATGTTCCGTTGCTAATTTATTTTCTACCAATGGCATCATGATGATTACTGTTGTCACGATGTTCCCAGTAGGGGTGTGTCATCAGAGGTTGTGTTCCTGTCAAGTCATAACACAACAGAATAAATGGGTCATTTTAAGTTCACTTCCTAACCAACTAAACGGATATCAAATCCCTTCCTTGTCATTAACTTCTTGATTTCTTTCTGATCATCTGGATAAGAACTTTTATATCCCTCTTTGATTTGACCTTTTCTTTCCAGCTTTGTTATTTGTTACTTTGATCTCCTGATTCTGACCCTTTCTTCGTCTTTTGACTACAGCTTTTCCTCCCAGTCATCTTCAGACTTTTCATTCATAATGCTAACTGCCTTCATGCACGTTAAGCACAGTTAGCAAATTCCCTCATCAGGGACTCTGTGGCCGCACAGCTTTGCAGTAGCATGTACCCACAGCCACTCAGCCTGAGCTACACTGTTTTTATTTTAAAATTCTGCACTGCCTTGGACCCTTGATGCACTTTACCACATTCCACCCCTTCATAAGACGCCAGTTGCAAGGGGTGGGGTGGGGGGTTACTCAGCCAGACTAATCGGTGCAAATTGGTGGCCAAGGTCTGTGGTGTTGCCCTCACACACCTACACTTAAAAGCATAATAAAATCCCCACAATAAAAGAAACCAAATCCTCCTTTAACACCAGACGTTAACACAATAAGAACTTTTAAAAAACACACTGTTTAAGCAAGCAATAAATAATCAGTTCGTTAAAAGTTTAGTATTTAGTCAGTCCTTTCCAGGCTGGGTATGTTAGGTTCTTTGTAAGTCAGGCACCAAATCCAACTTGCTGTTCATGCCTCTGTCTTTATTCCTTACTCATGCAACCCACCTCTGCCACCAAAATGTGTTGCCCTGTACTTGGAACCATGGACGAACTCTTCAGTTCAGGAATATGACTGGGAAATACTAGGACAATGAGGAGAAAAACAACGTCTGGTGCAAAAAGTGCTCACTGCCTTTTATGTGCTTAGCTAGGGATGGGCACAAAGAGGTGGCTTTAGGGGCGCAAGGCCGCTTTCCTTTACCTTCAGTGGCCCGGTGCTCTTTTCTTCTGTTAGTAATACGCACAATGAAATGGGGAGAAAGAATGGGGCTGCTCTCAGGTGTCTAACAGATTCACTATCACTGCTTTGCTGCCAGGAGTTAGCGACTAGGGGACCTGATGAAGACAGAGATTCTTTCAATAAGGGTATCTTAAAAGAATTTACAGAAGTGTGTGCAAAATATGCTATTCTCTTGACAGTTCACTTTATCATTATCTGTATTTTCAAGAATTCTGGTATGTCACAAGCTACAAAAGAAAATTTCAGTGTTGCTACTATATGAGTTCAAAACAGCTTTTTTAAATAATGAAATGTGTTCCTAATATTATGTAACACATTAGTACAATATAATAAAGAGAGGAGGGGGTTATTTTACATTAAGCATGACACAGTGCTTTATGGAAAAAAAATATTCAGGAGTAAGATTTCTTTTTACTTTCTCGTATACGTAGTATAAAGTATAGGAATTGTGAAAACATTTGACCTTGAGATTTTGATTAATCTTGATGTTTTAGACCATCCTGAGTACGAACACACCATTTTTGAAACTACTTTTGTCTGTGTGTCTGTGTGTAAATACGAATATGATACCTCGAAAACGCTTTGACCTAGGTCAATGAGATTTTATACACCTGCTTTTTGGCAAAAATAAGGTATTCTATCAACTTTTAGGCCACTTCCGGCAACCCACTAATTAACTAATTAACTGAATACTTTTGCAAATTTGCAAGTAAACTGTGTTATAATTATAGATAGATGATTCAAATTTTGTACAGATATTTATAATGATAGAGCAAAAAGATATGAAATTTGAGAAAAATTACTCAACCAGAAGTAGTATTTTTGCTTATCAAACAGATGAGACAGCAGGCATTTCATATTGTGCATAGATGTCCATTATAACGAATTAAGTGGATATTGCTGGCTTAATTTAGAAGTGTTATACTGGTTTATTTAATATATCAGGAGGGTAAGTAGCAAACACTAATAAAAAACTCTGATACCCTGACAAGATTATAAAAGTACTTGTTAATAGCGAGAAGTAAAGTATAGCTGTATGTGAGTTTTGGTATTACTTGTTATGCATTTCTTTCCATTAATGACAGTCACACACAGAGGGCTTAAACATGGACAAATTTGCCAAAATTCATAGTAACAGAAGAATCGTTTTAGCATACTTGTATAATGTTCTGAAATAATGCACTTCTGAAAACCTGTGAAGTACAGAGCAAGTGTGGAAACAAAAAATGGGGTTCATTGTGTAGAATCCTGGTGTTCCATAACATTGTGTTCATTCTGTCATTAAGTTAAAAATCATACAGCATAAACTGAAAGTATTTATGATTGGTATTTAAGTTACGATGATGTGTTATGCTGTAAACTCTTGCTTTTCAAGTACAGTTGATATTTCATGTGTGGTAGATAGGGGGCGCTTTCGCTCCCTTGAACCCCTGTCCACGACTCCAGACACCAGGTAAAAGTCCAAATGTTGACTTTATTTAATCGCCACAGTGCACAAAGCACACTCTCCACAATAATATTCATATAATCAATCACAAATACAATCCTCCAGCTCCCAGACGCGTTGCCACCCTTCCACCCAGCTCAGCTCGCCGTCTGGGAGCTCCCACAGCCCTTTTATATTCCCTGACCTCTTTTATATGGTCAGCTATTTCTATAAATCATCTTTTCACTGCCTTGTCAGGAGTTTGGGTTACCAGTGCTGTAAAACAGTAATGCCTGCCAGTATGTGGGTTATAACAGGTTAGACAGCAGGAAATGTGCTGAAATAATCCTGATAATAAAGAACATTTACTAGCACAGAGCGGGTAGATCAATGTTTATCAGCCCTACTTCACTTTCATAGCTAAGCTGAAAAATAAGCCATGCATCTTCAGCTACTTATGGAATAGGATTTAGTAGCTCATTATTTGAAAACCTAACCTTCAAAAATAGATAGATACATGCATGGAAATTTAGTCCCTCCAAAAACTACGACAATCTATTAATGCTCATAAACAAGAAGTTGTGGGAAAATGTCACACATAATGGGAGTACAGCCTGGGGAAGCTAATGCTGTGAAAATTTAGCCTCTTGACTGAAGACAGTGGTTCATGCGAATACAAGATAAACCTGTCATTTCTCTCTCCCAGTCAGCCAAAACTCGATTAGCCCTAGATTTGTAGAAAAGCTTGTTTAATCCATTTTAGCTCTCTGTAATTGATACACAAATTACATCTGATAGCCCAGACTGCCTTGATGTTTATCCTGCAGCAGAGAAGGAGCTCTTAGTGACTTCAAATTGCAGAAATCTTCTTTCTATACATTTTCTCCCAGCTGGCTTTTGTGTAGCGGATGCATTCAAAACACTTTGGCTGTTTTATTTGAATTGATTCTTCTTTTACTTTTCTTTTCTCAGCTGATATTACCCACAAGGTTGCTTCCAAGAAGGTTATCAGTCACACTGAATCCATTTTCTGATTGTAATTTAGTGCAGTGTGAATAAAAATACAAAAACATGAAAGGTGTTTGGGGGTCACAAGCAACAACAACAACGATATTTATTTATATAGCACATTTTCATACAAATAATGTAGCTCAGTGTTTTACATTTGTTTTACAAGGAATAATGACATGGCCCCCCTTCCTCATCTGACCTAAACCCTATCGAGAACTTGTGGGCAATTCTTAAACGCTAGATTTACGGGGGAGAAAAACAATACACCTCTCTGAAGAGTGTCTGGGAGGCTGTAGTCACTGCTCCACAAAAAGCTGATCGTCAACAGATCAAGAAACTGACAGACTCCATGAATGGAAAGGCTTATGACTGTTATTGGAAAGAAGGGTGACTATATTGGTCATTTTTTGAAATGTCAGAGATGTTTATTTGTAAATTTTGAGGTGTTTGTTTATTATTCTCACTATAACAGATGAAAATAAACAAGTGAGATGGGAAAATTTTCATTTTTCCTTTAGTTGCATAATAAATCTGCACACTAATAGTTGCCTAATAATTGTGCGCACATATGTATTCCCCTGATGATGTTCACACTCACATTTCCGTTGTGAAACATTCAGGTTTCAGGTTTATTAACATTTTGGATTGACTGATAGCACTGTGTTTGTTCCATATTAAAATGAATCCTCACAAATACAACTTGCCTAATAATTGTGCACACAGTGTAGAATAAAAGTAATGTCCGATGGCCAGGGAGGACAGAAAAAACAAAAAACACTCCAGACGGCTGGAGGAAAAAAATAAAATTTTCAGGGGTTCCAGGCCACAAGACCACCCAGTCCCCTCTAGGCATTCTACCTAACATAAATGACCTCAATCAGTCCTCATGGTATTCAGGGTTCACATGGAAGAACCTGATGATGATTGTCATGTGGACTTCTGGCCTTTAATCCATCAATGTAGGGACATCACGGTGCTTTGATCAGGTGGTGGTGGCGCAGGTCACCACCCCAGAAAATCGGATAAAGAACAGTAGAGAAAGTAGGGGTTAGTACGGATTTTGAGTATGAATACCATGAATAATAATGATGAATAATTGAATATACAGAGCATCAGAATTAAACCAAGATGAAGCTATAAGAAAGCCATGTTAAAGTAATGTGTTTTCAGCAGTGTTTTAAAGTGCTCTACTGTATCAGCCTGGCGAATTCCTATTGGCAGGCTATTCCAGATTTTAGGTGCATAACAGCAGAAGGCCGCCTCACCACTTCTTTTAAGTTTAGCTTTTGAAATTCTAAGCAGACACTCATTTGAAGATCTAAGGTTACGATTTGGAGTGTAAGGTGTTCGGATTTTCTTTTCCTAGTTAGGATTCTAGCAGCTGCATTCTGTACTCGTTGCAATCGATTGATGTCTTTTTTGGGTAGTCCTGAGAGGAGTGCGTTACAGTAAACAAAAAGTGCGAATTTATTTCTCAGCATCTTTCAATGATTTAAGAGGTGTAACTTTTGCTATATTTCTTAAGAATAAAAATGCTGTCCTAGTAATCTGATTAATATGTGATTTAAAATTCAGGTCACAGTCAACAGTTACCCCTAAATTGTTTACCTCCGTCTTGACTTTTAATCCTAATGCATCAAGTTTATTTCTAATAACCTCATTATATCCATTATTGCCAATCACTAAAATTTCTGTTTTCTCTGTATTTAGTTTGAGAAAATTACTACTGTATACTGTGTACAAAATTGCGTACTACTACAATAGTTAAATATTTACCTAAATAGTAGCAGTAAAAAACAAGTAGTACTTAGTTCTTGATTTTTGGACTGTCCTGGAGTGTAAAATCTCATTATATCCATTATTGCCAATCACTAAAATTTCTCTTTATTTTTTTAAGCAGGAAAAATCTGATCTCTTGATGAGAAGAGACAGAAAAGTGGTATCTAGCCATAGTCCCGACCTGTTTCCTCTTCAGTTTAGTCACTGTTAAATGAACCTGACATCTGCAAGAGCTGGTGAAAAATGTCTGTTTAAGAAATATTAAAAAAAAAACAAGAATAACAACAAAAAATGCCTTAAGGCAACCCTGAAAGCATAAAGAATTGGTGTGTAATCCAAAAATTAAAAACCAGAACAGAATGAAATTCCAGTATACCAAGTAAAATCAGAAAATAAACTTAACAAAATTTACAGCAACATGAGATTTTTTCATGGACATTTTTGATATTGTTTGCTGTTGTCCAACGTTGGCCACCATAGGCACACATTCTATCAGAAACTTTGTTGAAACATGAGATTAAACATTTTTCTTGGCCATTACTACAAAGGACATAGGATAAGTAACATATATTAAGTATCTCTTTAAACCACAAGGCTGCCATTTCATTTCCTACCTGAAGATTTCAAGACTCAAAATTAAAGATTCTTTATTTGTCACATACACAGTTATACAAGTACAACATGTAGTGAAATGTGCCCTGAATTGTACATGAGACTGTGAAATAAAGTTAACAAATAAATAATTAAATTAGATTAAATTTCCCTCCTTAAATGTATCTTAAATTAAAGTACCTGCAACTCACTACACCCTGAGCAAGTCACGTAAGCAACAAGTGCTCCAACTGCAAATAATATCTATAAGCAGTGGTGATGTATAATGATCTTGTAAGATGCCTTGGATAAAGCTGCCAATTAATTATACAATGATTTTGCTAGTGACACAATCTTAAATAAACATTTGAAACACTCTTTTCATCAGATGTGGAATTTTAATGTTTAAACTTAGAAGCAATAGACACCCCACGATGGTGTGCTACATAATCCACTGTCATTGAACCAAGTTTGTAAGGTAGAGAGGGAGAGACTGAATATAAGATATGAATAACAAAGAAATTAATCAAATGTAAGTTGGGATTGTCCTCTCCCGAGGTAACCATGAATCTGTGAAAAAGCGAAAGGGGAAAAACAATATGAGAACAACTGACCACGACAAGAGCTTCCTTTACATGCCATATGTTTGTGTGCACCGGCTATATCACTCACATGAAAGAGGGGACATTAAGCTGCACAACACCTCAGAGAATCCAAGTAACCTTCTTGTGTACGTGGCAGCACTACACTTATGTCTCCTGGAGCATCTCTCGTTCCCTGTCCCTGGCAGCACGGCAAAGACTAACCACATAGTGTTCAGCTCTGCTCCTATGGACTGGTGTGTGGCACGGACACAGTTGTCTTTACCAGGAAACAGTAAAAACTGTAGGCGGCCTGTGGTGAAATGACCTTATGAGGCCTCCAATTAGCAATGTTCTCGTATGGGTGATCAAAATCAGGTCGTGCAACTCAGCCATGGTGGCAGGTTTTCATTCCAACCAATTTTTTAATCAGTAAACAAACACACTACAGCTAATGGAACATATTTCATTTACTTTAATTTTAATTGACTTTATTTTTAAGAAAAAGAATCCTTATTTCTTTTTGTTTTAACCATCAGCTAAACAATAATGAAGAGTAAAGTAAGCCAACAGATGTCCAGCTAACTTGACGCCATTTGCAACAATAATAATAATAATAATTCTTTACATTTATATAGCACTTTTCTTCACTACTCAAAGCACTCTCGACTCAGGGAGGACCCAAGAAGCAAACCCACAATCTCCTCAGCGTTACCACATTTTCATCTCAGTACAAAAGAAACTAAACAGTGTGGGCCTGCTGTGGCAGAATGAGACCACTTACAGTACAAGCCACAGAATTAAGTGACGTGTTTTTTTTTTAAAATAGGAAATCAACTTCTAATTAAGGGAAAATGGAAATGGAGATGGAGACCCCCGACCCCGAGTTAGCTGGTCATCTGTTGGCTTGCTTTGCCTCTGATTTTTATCTGTCAGCTTAAAAAGAAAAACAATTAAGGGATCAAAATCTTAAAAGCAGTTTGGTTAAAAATGAAGACAAAAAAAGAATGAAAACCTATAGCCAAGATCTATCACCCCTGATCTAAGATAAGAAAAAAATACAAATTAATGTAATGCAAGGAACATTTTGTTTTTTACCAAATTATGGCTATCAATGATTTTCCATTTTCTTTGGTTTAAAGATTGTGCAGGCCTAAAACTACAAAGAAGAGAAGAAACAAAACACAACACTAGAGAGGTAAGATTAGAGCAGCACTATCAGCGCTTGTTTCACTCACATTAATAAAACGAAAAATACTGCAAACCTAAAACTATGCAGCATATTCAGTTTATAAACCAAAAACTGTGCTGATGGCTGGCATCATAAATTAGCTCTTGTTTCACAAAATACAGTAGAAGGTCTTGCATATACAGCACCTGCAGAAAGTATTCAGATTCCTTCACTTTTTACACATTTTGTTATTCTGTTTCCTTGTGCTAAAACCATTTAAATTATTTTTTTCCCTAATCAAACAGCACTCAATAACTCTGGATGACAAATTGAAAACAACATTTTGGAAATGTTGGAAAATTTATTAAAAATAAAAATCTGAAAAATCACATTGACACAAGTATTCAGACCCTTTACTCTGTACTTAGCTAAAGTAGTTTTGGCCGCAGTTACGGCCTGGCGTCTTCTACAGTTTGACACGGCAGCTGTTTGTACACTTGGTTTGGAGTTTTTCTGCCATTTTACTCTTCAGATCTTCTCAAGCACTGTCAGGTTGGATGGAGCTATTTGGAAGCATACGCTGATAGTGCATTGTCACACCCACCACACAATGAGCCACCTGGATTGGAACTCGAGCACAGCGGGTATCACATCAGCACCACACTGGAACAGTGTGAGGATTTTATTTCTTTTACAGTGGCTATTTGGTGGGCAGCTATTCTCAGTTCTGTACAAAGATTTCAGTTGAGTTCACGTCAGGGTTCTGGCTAACCAGTTGAGGGCATTCTACTGGTGATGTCCCTAAGTAACTTCTGTTTTGCCTTTGCTTTGTGCTTGGAGTCCCTGTCCTGTTGGAAGATGAACCTTTGACCAAGTCTGAGGTGGAGAGTTCACTGGAACAGGTTTTCATTAAGGATATCTCTGTACTTTGCTCAGCCCAGCTTTCTCTTGGCTCTAGCTAGCTTTCCAGTCCTTGCTGCTGAAAAACAACCCCACAGGATGATGCCGCCTTGACCATGCTTTGCTATTGGGATGGCATTGCACAGATGATGCCTACAATTGAGGCCAAATACAGTATGTCAATCTTTGTTTCATCAGACCAGAGAATCTTTTTTTCTCATAGTCTTTGGGTCCTTTAGGTGCCTTTTTGCAAACTCCAAGTGAGCTTTCATGTGTTATCTGGTCTCTCTGCTATAAAGCCCAGATTGGTGGAGTGTTGAAGTGGTGGTTGTCCTTCTGGAAACTTCTCCCATCTCCGCACAGGTTCTCTGGAACTAAAGAAAGAGTGACTATTGGGTTCTTGGTCACCTCTCGTACCAAAGCCCTTTTCCCCAAATTAATGAGTTTGGTAGGACAGCCAGCTCTAGAAAGTGTCATGTTTGTTCCAAACTTCTCATAGAGGCCACTGTGCCAATGGAATCCTTCAGTGCTGTAGGAGGTTTTTGTAGCCTTCCCTAGATCTGTACCGCAACACAATCCTTCAACTTCATGCTTGTTTTTTTGCTCAGCTACACAAAGTCAACTCTGGGACCTTATATGGACAGATGTGTGCGTTTCTGAAACATGTCCAATCAATTGAAGTGACCACAAGTGGACCCCAAACAAGTTGTAGAAACTTCTCAATAATGACCAACCAATAGAATGGGATGCACCTGAGCCAGAAGATCAGGATGCTTGTGTCAATGTGATAGTTCAGTTTTTATTTTTAACAAATTTGTAAAGAAATTCTAAAATCCTGTTTTTGCTTTGTCATTCTGAGATATTGAGTGCTGTTTGATGGAGGAGAAAATGAATTTACATGATTTTAGCACAAAGCTTCAGCATAACAAAATGTTTAAAAAATTGAAGAAGCACACAACTGTAAGTGATGCTTAGTGCCTATAAAAACAATATAAAAAAATTTTCAGGTAAGGAAGGCAGAAGTTTCAAGGTAAAGTAGATATAATAAATTAATGATGATACCGGAGAGTGGTGATGCGTTGCATGTTGATTAGCACATGCAAGTAATAATTTCACTGTTCTATGTACTGTTCATGTAACAATAATGACCCTCAAGTCAAGTCGGGGAGCATGCACTGGTACAGTGCATTGCCACACCCACTACACAATGAAACAACTTGGGATCCCGGTTTGCAACCCCCCAGGTAGACACGAGGTCCAGTCCCACCCTCCGGAAATGACCCTCTATCTGTCGCAGCCAGGTGTTACTTGGGCGACCCTTTGGCCTGGTCCAGCCACTCGGGTCCCCAACAATGAGGATCTTACAAGCCGGATCACAGTCGGGGAAACACGTCACATGGCCATAGTGCTGTAACTGACTCTCCCTCACAATGCAGGTAATGTGCCTTATTCGGGACTCCATGAGCAGTCGCTCATTCGACACAAAGTCAAACAAACGGTACCCAAGGATTCTCTGAAGAGACACAGTACCAAAGGGTCTTTGTCTCAGGTAGCTGGATAGCATCCATGTCTCACAACCATATAGCAAGACAGGAAGCACCAGGACTCTAAAGACTTGGACCTTCGTCCTTTTGCAAAGATATCGGGAGCACCACACACCCCTTTCCAGTGACCTCATGACCCCCATGTTCTCCCAATCCATCTACTGACTTCATAGGAAGAGTCACCAGAGACACTGCCAAGGTAAGTAAACCTCTCAACAAGGTCGACACTCTCTCCGCAAACAGACACACTGCTGATGGCTGTGCCCAAGAGGTCATTAAAGGCCTGGATCTTGGTTTTTATCCAGGACACTCGCAAGCTCAGACACTCAGACTCCTCACCCAGTCTCTCAAGCGCCCCTGTCAGAGCCTCTATTGAGTCTGCGAAGATCACAGCATCATCAGCAAAATCAAGATCTGTGAATCTTTCTTCACCAACAGATGCCCCATAGCCACTGGACCCCACGACCTTGCCCAACATCCAGTCCATACAAGCATTGAACAGAGTAGGAGCAAGAACACACCCCTGACAAAACCCAGAATCAACTGAGGAAAAACGCAGAGGTCCTGTCTCCACTCTGCACAGCACTCACAGTACCAGTGTATAGGCCAGCCATGATATCCAGCAACCTTGAGGGGATCCCGCAAACCCTCAGGATGTCCCACAGGGCAGCCCGATCAACTGAGTTGAACGCTTTGTGAAAATCAACAAAGGTTGTAAAGAAACTCTGCCGATATTTGCATTTGCGCTCTATGAGAACCCTCAGTGCCAGGATGCGGTCGATGGTAGACTTCTTAGGCATAAAACCAGACTGTTCCAGTCACTGGTAGGTGAGCAAGTGATCACGGATCCTTATTGAGGACCCTGAAATGTACAAATCAATAACAAAAAAGAACAAACTAGGACAGCAATACATGCTTGTTTTATTTGTAGTATCTGCCTATAAGGTACATGTGATGAGGAGATGGCATACATTTTGCTTGTAACAAATGTGAATGCTTGGGGTTGCTGTTGCCCCTTTAAACCCAACAGACAGACACAGGACACAGGGTAAAAGTATTTTTATTTATTTTCTTCTCAAAAACAGTGCCCTAAGCACCACAGCCACAATAAACAGGCAAGTATATAAGCACAATACACAAATCTTCTCTCTCTCTATATATATATATATATGTCCTCCTCCACACCTCCCAGCAAGCTTTGACCACCTTCACCTGACTTTCACTCACTTGCTGGGCCTTCACCAGTCCATTAAATAGTCCTTGACCCGGAAGTGCTTCTGTTCTTCCTTCCACATGACTTGCCAGCACTTCAGGGTTAGATGGAGAATTCCAGGTCTTTGGGGCTTCCATCCTCGTAACTTCCTAGTACTTTTATGCTGTAAGAGAAACATGACTCCCCAGGTCCTTTCAACGCACCCCCTAGCAGCACCCATGGTAACCAACAGGGCTGAGAAACCGAACTCCAAGTCCCAGGATGCCCTGTGGGATTCTGGGTCACCGCTACACTCCATGGGAGCTGCCATCTAGTGTTTTGGGGGAGGCAGTGCCCAAAAGTCATTGCCTTACCCCATTCTTCCATTACACTGGAGTCCCGGCTGGGCTCAGCTGCCGGCCTTCTCTCACACAAAGAATAATTTCACAAAAGAACAAAGAATTTTCTGATGAAGTGCAGTGCAGTCATGTTCATTGTCATGTGTGCATAGTACAATGAAATGTGTACTTGCAAGGACTTCACACACAAATTCATGCTTCACCCAATAAATTAAGCCCACATCTACTTATGTTAATTATTGTTGAGTTTACCCAGGGTGTTTCACTTTAATGCTTTCTGACTAAAACCACTTCCAAAAGCTTACACTGCCTAGTAACATCACATAGTAAGCTCACTTGGTCACTCCCTATGTTTGCAGTCCTTGACTGCATCTCCCCTGGATGCATACTGAGCCACTGGATGAGAGCAAAGGGGTAAAACCTTAGGAATGCAGTTGATGTCTTGCTGTGGCAGCCACCTGAATGCATTATGACTTCAGTAATTCTTTAAAGATAATTTGCACCAGAAGCTGTTCAGAACAGCAACCAAGTATATCTCTGACTAAATAGCTCGCCTATCCTACTTACACAAGCTAAGGCACAGTCTAATCACTCCTGTGCGAAGAAGATTTGGAGAGGATTTAAGCGAATTCTAGCCTAATCCATCACATTTCGTTCAGCTCAATAGTAATCTATGCAATCAGGGACAACTGAAAAATAAGTGGAAAACCTGCTCTTCAGTCAAAAAGTTCGAAACCAGTGCAAGTGCCATTGCCAGAGAGCTGGAGAGTAAAAGCATGTGCCCTAAAGAGAATACAAGAGATGCTTGTGCCGTATCTTTAATATTGTCAGCATGTGCAGCGGGACAGCTCAGCATCTACTACTGACTCCCACTGGTCACTCGGCGATAAAGGTGTGAATGTTACACTAAACAGCATATGTTCAATAAAGGAAAGTGCATGCCGTCAGTAAGTAACATGACTCATGGTAGGAACATTGTTGGGATTATTTTATTAGTATGATAGTTTTCGTGTACAAAAATGTCAAGTCACAACAAGTCACATTTAATAAAACCTAAAAGAACTGAGTGTCTGATTTTTAAAATGTCACCTGGTTGTCATTTTTTTTGTTAAAAAACTGCTTACCCCTTCTTTTTAGTGAATATCATTGTTAGTATTACAGCAACAAGAAATTTTTTCAGCTGTGTTCTTTTTGTTTTACCTTAAAGTTAGATCAGTTCATCAGCTGGCTGTGTGGCTATTCAGACTGGTACTGTGGCAGTCCATGTGTTGTTGTCTTGTCATGTGGAGTCTATGTCACATAAATGAAGTCACTTTATGTGATGCAATTCAAACTGGTACTATGTTAGCTGGCACACTTCTCCATTGGTCTGTACTGATCATATTAGGTGCTGCCTTTTGCCCTACTGGTGGTCTGTATTTTCATGTGGAGTCTACGTGACTTGAAGTCACTTTATGTGACACTTTTCAAACCAGTATAATGCTAGCCTGAACAGTAGCTGAATGGTCTCCTCTTGCCTGCATTGCTCATAGTAAGTACTGGATTTGTTATGCCAGTGCAGGACAGTAACACAGTAGTTAGCACTGGCGGTCCATGAGGTCTTGTCTTGACTGCAGCTTCATGTGGAGTCTCTGTGACTTAAATGAAGTCTCTCTATGTGATGCAATTCAAATTGGTACTATGTTAGCCGGCACTGGCCTCAATTTGCTTTGTCACAAACTCGCAACCAGGCCATAGCAAGGTTTGGGGCAGCTACTGGTATATTGTTTTCCTGGCTGCTAAATTGCAAACAAATTATAGCACTGATGTGCACAAACCAGAATCCAAAACAGAACTGAGGGAATAGGGGAAAAGTGGAGATTTGTAAAGATCAGAATAGGAAGTGACGTCAAAGGGGCCGGGACCAGAAGGGTTTTCAACCATAGACTCGGGCCCAGACATGACATCAAGGGGTCTGGAACCAGAAAGGTCTACATCCATTGGTTCTGACCCAGAAGTGACGTCAACATAGCCAGGCGAAACTTCCCGTGAATGGTCTGCAGGAAAGCAAGAAAAAGAATCAGTGCACTCTGCCACATCCCGGTCGGATTTGGAGTTGCCCTCATTCCAGCCCTTTAGCTGCCTCCCATGCACATGTGTGTGACAGTCTGTATTGATCATATTACAAGTAGGTACTACCTTTTGTTCTCCTGGTACAGGACTGCAGCATAGTATTTGGCACCGCTTCTTCATTTCTACACTATGTGACTTAAATGAAATCTTTATGTGATGCTTTTCAAAGCATGCACTTTAGCTGAATGGCTTCCTCCTGCCTGCATTGCTCACAGTAAATGCTGCATTTTGTTATGCCGGTCCAGGACAATAACACAGTAGTTAGCACTGCTGCATAATGGGTCTGGCAGTCCATGTGTTCTTGTCTTGTCTGCAGCTTCATGTGGGGTCTTCTTTCTTCTTCTTCTTTCGGCTGCTCCAGTTAGGGGTTGCCACAGTGGATCATCTTCTTCCATATCTTTGTGTCCTCTACATCTTGTTCTGTTAAACCCATCGCCTGCATGTCCTCTCTCACCACATCCATAAACCTTCGCTTAGGCCTTCCTCTTATCCTCTTGCCTGGCAGCTCTATCCTTAGCATCCTTATCCCAATATACTCAGCATCTCTCCTCTGCACATATCCAAACCAACACAATCTCGCCTCTCTGACTTTGTCTCCCAACTGTCCAACTTGAGCTGACCCTCTAATGTACTCATTTCTAATCCTATCCATCCTCATCACACCCAGTGCAAATCTTAGCATCTTTAACTCTGCTACCTCCAGCTCTTTCTCCTGCTTTCTGGTCAGTGCCACCGTCTCCAACCCATATAACATAGCTGGTCTCACTACCATCCTGTAGACCTTCCCTTTCACTTTTGCTGATATCCATATGTCACAAATGGTTTCCTCCCGCCTGCACTGCTCATAGCAAATGCTGTATTTTGTTATGCCGGTGCAGGACAATAACACAGTAGTTAGCACTTCTGCATAATGGATGTGGCAGTCCATGTGTTCTTGTCTTGTCTGCAGCTTCATGTGGGGTCTATGTGACTTACATGAATTCAAACCAGTATTATGCCAGCCTGCATTGGAGCTGAATGGCCTACTCTTGCCTCTATTTCTCATAAAAGGTACTACATTTGGTTATAGGAGTGCTGGACACTGGCACAGTACTTAATAGTGCTGCTTCATGGATCTAGTTGTCTATGTGTTCTCGTCTTGTCTGTGTGAGTTCTCCTCTAGGTACCCTTAGTTTTCCTCTCACATCCTTAAAGATATTTTGGTTAACTGGCATCTTTAACCTGACCCAGTGTGTGTGTGAGTGAGCCTGTCAATGGCCTGCCTCCCCTTCTAAAGGTGTCTGTTATGTTGCACACCGTGCTGCTTGGGTAGGCTGCAGACCCCTATGACCCTGAAATGGAGAAAGCAATTCTGGAAATGTTTTATTTTGTTATACTATCATAAGGTTAGATAAGAAGGATTAAAAGGAATATCTGAGGATAAGAAAACATACAATATGTAGCATGATTAGGTAACAGAAATAGAAAAATAGAAAATAGAAAATGTTTCCTCTGTCCATTTATCCTTCTGAAAACCAACCCCGCCAAACTCAGGGTTCTGAGAAGCAGTTCCTCAATATCTGTCATTAATGTAAAGGCCTGTACTGATCATCCTGATCCCAAATCACTAACCTGGCTTAAGACAGTTTGATAAAGGATGCTTTATAATCCTCTTGGTACTTTACTCCTTGAAACATATAAATGTTTACTTTGACCACAAGTGTGTACTTTGTAGAATCTTACAAGCATTAATGGGTTGGAGACCCTTACATTGAATAAACACATTTTCTAGAAAAAACAGGAATAAATCTTGATGATTCAATTTCATGTGCTGTTAATACTATCCTTCTACAATTTCAAAATTAGTTTATCCACAGCTGTTTGCAAACTTGATGTTATTTTCTGAATTCCTTGTTTTCATCCTTATCTCATTCATCCAACCTTGAGATTATCTTTTTTATTTCATTAATATTTTTATTCTCTTCTTTAGTATATAAATTGCTTTACAGCTTGCCTCATTAATGAACAATCAAACACTTTCAGATAATGCTGCATGCAGCATATATGGCTGATTTGTGAAACTTCTCAAAACCCGAAGTGCTAATAAATTACAAGCCTGCGAGGCAATGCTGCCATCTAGTGAAAATTATGCATATTGCATCTCTAGTGTGCACATGGGCTGCACATTGAAACTTTCTGAACTAATGGCAGCAATTTCTGTTGACAGTGAATGTGGCAGGGGCTCCTGATTCATTACTAAGTATAGAGAGAATTAAGTTTATTACCAACTGCAGATGATAATTGCTTTTTCATTACATATATTGAGATTGGAGTGCTGGAGTTCAATAATTATTGACACAAAAGAAAGCCATAGTGTTTTACTTTGCTTTTTAAAGATGTGTTAAAAATACTGCTGAATGTTTGGGTGTGCAGTTGGCCCGTGGGACCAGAGTTATGTCTTATTTCCAATCATTCAGGAGCAAAGCTATGGTTGAGCCAGAGTTTACTCAAATGGAAGCCTGATCCACCCAATCATGGGGTTTTATTTTTCAAATGTCTATATTTTTATTATACATTGTTGTTATTGTCAAGGGAATTCTAAAAGCACATTTGAAAAATGCCATTAAAATTACTCAACTGGTATTATTATGTTAAGCCTGAATGTGCTAACGTTGATAATGGACAGTTTGGTGGTCATTAGCCTTGAAGTTTCCAAGACACTCTTATAGATGATTCATGAAGAACAGCTCAGTTAGTAGATTATTCAACAAGATTCAAACTTGAAAGCCCAAATAACTCATACCAGCACAAGGTGGCAGATAAAAATGAGCACTGATCACCTGCTGAAACATCACAGACTCTGACAGATATGGCAGATGTGAACACATTCTCTCACCATTGGACCACTATCCATGGTAGTCGACCAAATAACCTGACAATCTCAAATCCACTTAAGAGGCCGGAGGTTGTCACAGCAGCACCAAGCACAAGGTGGGGTCCACTCACAAGGTCCACTCCTCCACATAACTAACTGCACTCCCATCAGTTAACCTAACACACACACAAAAACATGATTTTGGAGAAGTGCAGTGTCAAGCAGGTACCAGATATAAGAAGAACACACATAATCCACATGGACAACAGTCACCAGGGACAGGATTTGAACCCAGGATTTGCTGGATCCATTAAGGAGCAGTGCTAACCACCATTCAACTTAGGTAATAAAATCCAGTCACAATATTCAGGGACTTCTACAATGTTTCTTCTCGTCAGCATACTCAATATAGCTGGTTTGAATGTATGAGTATTAAAAAACAGATACAACTATGCATTACATGATGGAAAGTAAACCACATTTAATGAGTCTGAACCATGAGACTCACTTGATTATGGTATAAAGATCATCACGGCATTAAACAGCAAAGCCTGCCATTTCAGGCTCATTAGGCCAGAATCTGTTTAATGATAATCCTGAACACTACCTAAGGACATTCTTAGGCTACTGGAAGCTGGCAAATTTGTGACTGGGCTGATCCAAGTAACCACAGGCCGGTCAATTTACCAAGCATCATGGGTAAATGGATAGAAGACCGAGTATTACATGGAAAGAACAGGTTTGTTAGCAAATACTCGACATGGTTTCAAACAGGGAGGTCAAGTTTCACTAAATAGGCTGAGATTCTAAGAGGAAGCCACAAGAGCATACAGTGAGAGTGGTGCATATGATATTATTTATCTGGATTTTCAGGCTTTGATAAGGCACCATATTACAGGTTACTGATCAGACTAAAAGAAGTGGGAATTCAAGATGCAATGTGTAGGTGGGCACAAAATTGCCTTACACAAAGAGTAATAGTGAATGAAAACTTATCAGAATTAGATTAAGTTAAAAGTGGTGTCCCTCAGGTATCATTATTGGGAACATAGCTGTTTTTAATTTACATAAATGCTCTGGATAGGAATATAAAAAAGTTGGTTGTTTGCAGATGTCACCAAAGCAGGTGGAATGTCAGATAATATAGAACAGTGGTGGCGAACCTATGGCACGCGTGCCAAAGGGGGCACTCAGAGCCCTCTCAGTGGGCATGCGCGCCGTCGCCCGAGCACAGAGTTCGTTACTATAAAGCCAGAGGAATGGGGGGCCGGGCTGCTCCCCTCACCGCTCCCCCTCTTCACGCACGCCGGAGGACTTTTCTCACATCACCCGCCCCTCTGCCCAGCAGCCCAATGGGAGCGCGTCCTTCCTCTTCTGTCTGGGGTAAGGCGGGCGGCACACATGCTGCTTGAGGGTGCGGCACGGATTGCAACCTTTTGAGTATGTGATTCCCGTGGTGGGGTTGGAGGGGATGTGGTATAGCGGGTCCACAGCTCAAAATTGAAAAGGCCAGTTTTAACAGATAATTGCCGCACTCGCAGCTTAAAGGGGGTTATGGTAGAGTGGCCGGAGCGGTTTCCGGGAGCTTTGTGATGCGGGCGCTTAATCGCACAGGTGAGGAGTCGTCCGCATCTGTAATTATTGCCGGGAGTTGCTAATCGCCACACCTGATCCACGACCCGTAATATATAATGGAAGCTTTGGGGCGGAGCTTAATAGGGAAGACCTGCGTGAAACACTTGAGAGGATCGAAGGGATGACAAAGGACAGCACAGTTAGTTATAAAAATGAAATCCTTAAAGTGTGGAATTCTCTGCCAAATAATCTTAAGTCAATGAAGGCACTTGAGATTGCTTTCCTTACTTTGTTTGGAACATCTTATGCTTGTGCGCAGCTGTTTTCAGCTTTGAATTAAATTAAATCGGACACCAGAAACAGACTAACAGATGACCTGAGTGCTGCATGTGTTGCTCTCAAGCTTACAAAGTATGAGCCAAGGTTAGACAAATTATCAGCATGCATACAACAGCAAAAAGCACATTAATTGTTCAAAAGCATACCGAATGCAAACTTTTACCTTTCAACAAAAAGTTGTTTGTATCATTGAAAGCTCTGTTATTATGTTTTTTCTTTTAAGACAAAAGATGTTAATGTATGAGTGGCTTTTCTAAATTAAAAGCTCAGTAGATAGACAGACAGAGCATCAGTATTGGCAGTTCAGTCCAATTTATCATCCAGCTGCACTCCCAGGTATTTATAGGTCTGTACCCTCTGCACACACTCACCTCTGATGATCACGGGGTCCATGAGGGGCCTGGGCCTCCTAAAATCCACCACCAGCTCCTTGGTTATGCTGGTGTTCAGTTTTAGGTGGTATTCAGGTTAAATTGCTATGTTGGCACTTTTCGATAAATAAGTGGGTTTTGGATTGCAGTTTGGGCACTTGGTTTCTAAATGGTTCGCCATCACTGCTATAGAATAATCCAGATATTTCAGTGGGATCGGGACAGAATACAGGCTCTGGCAGGTTTGTGGCAGATGAAGTCATATGTAACTAAAAGTAAAGTATTACAAATAGAAAGTAAAAATGTTACTTGTAAATATATGTAATCTGAGAGTCATAGTGGACTCATTATCTATACTACATCCACACAGTGTGCAGAAGAGATTAAAAAGGCTAATAAAATGTAAGTGCATTGTCAAGGAAAGTTACACTTAAGATACAGTGGGATGCAAAAATTTGGGCAACCTTGTTAATAGTCATTATTTTCCTGTATAAATCGTTGGTTGTTACGATAAAAAATGTCAGTTAAATAAATCATATAGGAGACACACACAGTGATATTTGAGAAGTGAAATGAAGTTTATTGGATTTACATAATGTGTGCAATAATTGTTCAAACAAAATCAGGCAGGTGCATAAATTTGGGCACCACAAAAAAGAAATGAAATCAATATTTAGTAGATCCGCCTTTTGCAGAAATTACAGCCTCTAAACGCTTCCTGTAGGTTCCAATGAGAGTCTGGATTGTGGTTGAAGGTATTTTGGACCATTCCTCTTTACAAAACATCTCTAGTTCATTCAGGTTTGATGGCTTCCGAGCATGGACAGCTCTCTTTAACTCACACCACAGATTTTCAATTATATTCAGGTCTGGGGACTGAGATGGCCATTCCAGAACATTGTACTTGTTCCTCTGCATGAATGCCTTAATGGATTTTGAGCAGTGTTTCGGGTCGTTGTCTTGTTGAAAGATAGAGCCCCGGCGCAGCTTCAGCTTTGTCACTGATTCCTGGACATTGGTCTCCAGAATCTGCTGATACTGAGTGGAATCCATGCGTCCCTCAACTTTGACAAGATTCCCAGTCCCTGCACTGGCCACACAGCCCCACAGCATGATGGAGCCACCACCATATTTTACTGTAGGTAGCAGGTGTTTTTCTTGGAATGCTGTGTTCTTTTTCCTCCATGCATAACGCCCCTTGTTATGCCCAAATAACTCAATTTTAGTTTCATCAGTCCACAGCACCTTATTCCAAAATGAAGCTGGCTTGTCCAAATGTGCTTGAGCATACCTCAAGCGGCTCTGTTTGTGCTGTGGGCGGAGAAAAGGCTTCCTCTGCATCACTCTCGCATACAGCATCTCCTTGTGTAAAGTCGAATGGCTGAACGATGCACAGTGACTCCATCTGCTGCAAGATGATGTTGTAGGTCTTTGGTGCTGGTCTGTGGGTTGACTCTGACTGTTCTCACCATTCGTCGCTTCTGTCTATCCAAATCTTTCTTGGTCTGCTACTTTGAGCCTTAACTTGAACTGAACCTGTGGTCTTCCATATCCTCAATATGTTCCTAACTGTGGAAACAGACAGCTTAAATCTCTGGGACAGCTTTCTGTATCCTTCCCTAAACCATGATGGTGAACAATCTTTGTCTTCAGGTCATTTGAGAGTTGTTTTGTGACCCCCATGTTGCTACTCGAGGGAAACTTACAATTGACCCCCTTAAATACTCTTTCTCATTATAGGATTTACCTGTGTATGTAGGTCAGGGGTCACTGAGCTTACCAAGCCAATTTGAGTTCCAATAATTAGTTCTAAAAGTTTTGGAATCAATAAAATGACAACGGTGCCCAAATTTATGCACCTGCCTGAACAATTATTGCACACTTTCTGTAAATCCAATAAACTTCATTTCACTTCTCAAATATCACTGTGTGTGTCTCCTATATGATATATTTAACTGAAATTTTTTTATCGTAACAACCAACGATTTATACAGGAAAATAATGACCATTAACAAGGTTGCCCAAACTTTTGCATCCCACTGTATATACAGTGATGGACTAATGAGTCCTCACCTGTGTTTAGTTTTGGTCTCCATATCACAAAAAAGACATAACAGTAGAAGAGAAAGTCCAGAGAAGAGCAATTGGGCTCATTTCAAGAGTTGAGCTGTTGGTGAGATTGAAGGAGTTAAATATTTTCAAGCAAATGAGGACTAAGAAGAGACATGAAGTTTTTATATTATGAAAGGAGTTAGTATACAGTGGATCCCAGTTATTATTTTAAATTAAGCTCTTCAACAAGAATGCTGGGACACAGATGGAGCCCTTTTAAGACCAGATTTTTCATGACCGTTAAAAAGTTCTCTTTCATGCAGAGAACCTCAGGGCACCATGGATGCATGGAATAAATTATCAAGTAGTGCGAAGAACTTCAGAAACCCTCAAAATTCAACTAAAATATTAGATGAATAGCTTTGTCATGCATTTTGCATTTACATTTTGTTGTTTTGTATTTAACTTCAAGTGATTTTTTTAACATTGGAAGCTATGTAACATTGCATTGATTTTTGAAGGTGTTCTGTCTTTAATTTATTCCCCTTGCAATCAGTTTGGAAGCTCATAAAAGATTCTTGTCTTAAATCTAAGATCAGTTTAGTAGGCCGATATACTAATGTGGAACAAATCAACGCCAAATTTCTGAACAAAATGTTCCCCAGCTGCATACCATCTGTCTGATATATATTGACATTTCACGGTTCCCCAGTCCTCTTAAGTTTTCAGGAACCTAAACTTCTTCTATCTCTATGGAAGTCTATCTTGTCCACTGGATTTACTATTCTTCCATGATGCCCATGCCAACCCCTAATTCTGCTAAAAAGCCACTTTAGTAAAGTTAGGTTAAACACCTTTTCAGCAATGGGTTCTTATATAGTGAAATCCACCTTAATGAAATGGATTAAGTATCTGCAGTTGCTATGTCTCAGTTAGTCTGAAAGATGGAGCATGACAAATACTTTTAGTAATAAAATGCATTGCATCACAACCATTAGCACTGCTTTTAGAAATTCCATACATCAAAAACATATGCATGGTATGGTGCACTGCAAACATTAACACTGAGGTCTACATCAGTTACATAGCTTTCAACCCATCTTAGGCAAGTAGCTGAGCTAGTGTTACTATAAAATAATGGCCTAATCTTAAAATCACAGAAGAAATAAGTGAACCACTTATTTATAAATACAAACCAACTAGGCAAAATCCTTCAGTTAAAGTAAAAAAAAAAAACAACCTGATACAATTATGCAAAATTTATGGATTCTCACTCATTCTGTTACAATTTCTGTTGTCTTTTATATGTATTATATTTTAATAATGGGCTACCATTGAATTTGCTTGACTTTATGTTCTATGTTATACTCCTTCTAGTGTTTGTTAAACAGTTTGAGTCTGTTTCGCTGTTAATAACTGTGTGCTCTGCAAATTTGACAGTTATGTCCTGTAACTGGTGTCTTTGTGGTATTCATCTCCTTAATATGTAAATCTATTGGTGCTGACATGAAAGCCAGCTTAAACATAGTTGCCTCTTTAAGAAGCCCTCATGCCCTTTATACATAACCCACTACCCAAAATAGATTCTGGATCCCTGTGACCAAATCCCTCAAAATTTTATCACTTTGTGGTTTTTAAAAGGTTGGCCAAGCCCAGATAAATGGAGAAGGTGGGTGTCAGGAAAGACATCTGGTTGTAGAAATCATGCTGAAACCTATACATAATCTAGTACTTGAGTAGTCTAGTCAAAGATAGTGACCCCATAAAAAAAATTAGAATAGCTAAGGGAGGAGAAGAAGAAGAAGAAGAAGGAGCTGGTATGTCATATCTCTAAGATAACTAAGAAATATTAAAAGGTGACACAACACCTTGAGGAGACATTTTTACAATGCAGAACAGAATAAAATTCCAAAAGATTTCAAAGTAATCAGATCGTTCAACTTAAAAATACAGCTGGATAGTAATGGTGTGACATGTTGGTCCACAAGGGGGCAGTCATTTTCTAGCTAATTTGTTAATTTTGTTTTCTTCTATACCACAAGAATTTGCCCTGGACAGGCTCAGGTGTGAATTGCAATGACACGTGCAGCTCTGTAGAAACACCCCATAATTGGATGTGTCAATCAACTGAAACTGCAAACCCTTATTTTATAAAGATCTCTGACAAACAGCCAATATCAGACAATTCTTGAAGTGAACTCAGGTTTACTAATTGCTTTACAAAAGCTAAAAAGTGTCTTCAATGTGAGCTCACACATTTGAAATGTGAAGGTGACAACTGAACAACCAACATTAGGAGCTGACTGAACTACTGGCTACACTGAAACCTGCAGCTGCAGTACAATGCAGTAGTCTGAGCCGAGTTGAGGAGAATGGCAGGATAGCTCTTTGGAAGTAATACCACTCACATCCATCTAGAGCTCTGAAGCACTCACTATGTGAAGAAACTGGTAAGCACTGTCATGGCCATCAATGGTAACGTAAGTTGAAAAAAGAAAAAGATTTTAAACACCTGGATATTAAAAAAAATAGCAATATTAAAAACTGTAAGATGTGTTAAGTTATTTGGTGATTCCACATTGCCCCCATGTGTGGAGATTGCATGGGGTCACATATTCCAGGTCTCCAAAAAATTAACAGGAAGTGCATTTAGGACTAAAGCCAGAAAGCCCTTCTTTATTCAAAAAGTTGAGGGAATCTGGAACGAGCTACTGAGACATGAAGTTGAAGCAGAAACCTCGACAATCATTAAGAAGTACCAGGAGGATGAGATACTGGGGCAGCTTTGCTATTAGCTAAGACTGAATGGTCTCATTTCATTCATTAAATTTCTTATGTTCTTATGTGAGTGTGTGTGTGTTTCCATGATATGTAATAGATTAGTGCCATACCCAGGGCTGCCTATTGTTTTTCAAACAGTGTTACTGGGATAGATTCTGATACTCCGTCACCCTGCACTGTTTTCAAGAATGTTAATGAATGTAACTTGATTGCTTTCTGTAGAACCTGATCATTTTCATTAACTTGTATTAAACCAAAATGAAAACTTTGCTGGTTTTGTAATTTTTTGTTCTAATATGCTTTTGACCATAACCAAGATTGTAAAAAAGCAAAATGTCCTCTCAGAAACAGAAGGAGCAGGCACGCTCCACAAAGAAATTGCGACAGGAGAGCAAGCATTGTGAGAAGGTAAACTTCTGTGTCAGTGTGCAAAACAAAGAGCATAATCTGCCCTCAGGTAAACCGAGAGAGTGTCACAAAGGCAACATAGCATAAAACAGCAAGGTTACAAAAGGGCAGGGAGACATACACATGTCGCAGAGCTTCCCACGTCCACTATTCATCAGACAAGAGTACCTCCTATTGTAAAAAACATCACCACACTGGTTAGAGGTGAACCTCTCTAACAGTAGTTGTGAAAAGCTGGGATTCCACTGGCTGGGTTCAGTGTAATGGTGAGCCTTATTTATATAAAGACAGAAGAACTTGGTATAGGCCTGTCTAAAGCCTTTCAAAGTCATTCTTGTTCCTAGTCACATGATTTTCTTATAACCACACACGAGTCTCAACAGAAGGTAAGTAAAGGAAATTCAGTAAAGCTTTCAGAAGAGCCTTTAACAGGCAAAAATGAGATTTACAGATAGATAGATAGATAGATAGATAAATAGATAGATAGATAGATAGATAGATAGAACTTTATGTATTTATGTGGAAAAACACATATATGTGGAGAAGCATGCATGTTAAACAAAAGGGTAAGGGTGAAATGGATTCACAAGTGTTTGGAGCAGAAATGACTTGTAGATTGCTTTTTCCCACAGAAAGAATACAGAGGATTTATACTTTATCGGCAACAGATATCCCTACTTTTTAAACTCTAAATGCTGCTGCTGGGGGGCTTGTTTTGTTCTGGACGTGCTCTGCCTCTAGGTATTTCAGATGACTGGGACTTTGTGAAGTGGGGTCCATCCTCAAGTGAAGAAGCAAAATGGGGGGGGGATAAGTGGGGAAAGAAAGAGAGCAAGCTATATCTAATCTATTATTTTAATCATTATAATTATAACTACCAACGTAACAATAGGCTGCATGGAAATAACTTGTGGGAAAATTGGAAATTAAGATTAAAGTTGTCTCACTTCCAGTTAAGACTACAAAATGACATACAAAAATTCAGAATCAATGTCTCCATGATGGGACAGTTAACTTTGTGAGCTGGAATGTTAAAGGCCTGAATCACAAATTAAAGAGAAAGAAAGTATTCTCTCACCTAACAGGTTTAAACGCTAAAATAGTATTTTTACAGGAGACCCACTTACTAAGCAAGGATCAGTTCCGGCTGCAAAAATACTGGACTGGCCAAATGTTCCATTATATTTTAACAAAGAAAACTAGAGGTGTGGGAATTCTCATACATAGAACAGTCTCATTTGTAGCATCAGATGTAGTATTGGATCCTGAAGGGAGATATGTGATGGTCATGGGCAACTTATTTAACAGTAAAATGATTTTGATAAATGTTTATGCACCTAATGTCGATGATAAGGAATTCATGCAAAATGTATTTGCACCCATTCCCAATGTGAACACTCATAAAATTATTAATGGCTGGGGACTTTAATTGTGTTTTAAATCCACTTTAGATAGGACTCCTGTCACAGGGGGATGACATCTAACACTGCAAAGACAATTACACAGTTTGTAACTGACCACAACCTATCAGACCCCTGGAGGTTTCTAAACCCAAACTCAAGAACATATTCCTTCTACTCACCAGTGCATCATTGCTACTCAAGAATTGATTATTTTCTTTATAGATACTAATTTCTTGCCTACAATTAAATCTTGCAAGTACAACGCTATTGTTATTTCTGACCACTTTGAGCTAAAATTGTTAGGCCCCACACACTCATCTCACAGATGGTGTCTTAAACCACTTCTATTAGCAGACAAGAACTGTACAGAATTTATATCCAAACAAATCAGTTTCTTCCTAGAGACAAATACATCCTCAGAGGTCTCTGCAGGAATACTCTGGGAAACTCTAAAGGCCTTCTTAAGAGGACATATTATTTCATATCTTTCCCACAGATATAAATTAGAAACCAATAAGGCATCAGAGCTAACCAGTGAAATTACTAGAATAGATGAACATGCCAGGTCTCCAAGTGAGGCTCTTCATAGGAAAAGGCAGGCTCTGCATTCAGAGCTCAACCTCTTAACAACCAAAGAAACTGAACAACTCATTTTTAAATCAAGACATCATTACTATGAACACGGAGAGAAAGCTAATAATCTCTTAGCTCAACAAATCCACAAGCAAGCAGTTCACAATGCAATCCCAGCAATCACCCACACGAACGGGGATAAAATCATTGACCATAAAAATATAATGCACACATTCAGAGACTACTATAAATCCTTATATTCTACTGAGCTTAAAGACGACAACATACAATCTAATGCATTTCTAGATACATTACAATACCACAAATAGATACTTTTAGTGCAAAGGAACTGGATAAACCTTTGGCGCTGTCAGAATTACGCAAGACTTGCATAGATGGTCAACGCTTCATCTCACTCTAGCTGAAAGAATTAACGTTGTTAAGATGAATATCCTTCCTAAGTTTCTCTTTTTATTTCAAAACATTCCAATATACATCAGTAAATCATTTTTTAAGCAATTAGATTCAACCATAACCTAATTTATCTGAACTCAAAACATCCACGTATCCAAAGAGCGACCCTACAAAGACCTAAGGAAGAAGGTGGCATGGCTCTACCTAACTTTCAGTTTTATTACTGGGCAGCAAACATATAAGCTATAAAAACCTGGACACAAATAGATGAACATATGCAGGCTTGGTCAGCAATAGAAATAAAATCCTGCAGTGCTTCTTTATATTCCCTGCCTTGTGCCCCAATAAATGCAAGTTATCGCTGATATACTAATAACCCAATTGTGCGTCACTCACTCAGTATATGGAACCAATGTAGAAAACATTTTAAGATGGAGAAACTTTAATCTGTGGCACCTCTGAATGAGAACCACCTTTTTCAACCCTCGCAAACATATGCAGTTTTTAATATCTGGAAAACATTTGGGATTAAATTGCTTAGAGATCTTTATATAGACAACATCTTTGCCTCCTATGAACAATTATATTCCAAATTTAACATTCCAGCAACACATTTCTTTCACTATCTTCAAATTAGAAACTTTGCCAAGCAGAATTTGCCCGATTTCCCTCATCTCGCACCTTCCTCTATGCTGGAAAAAAATATTGCTCAGTTTGGAGGACTCAGATGGCATTTCTGCAATATATAAAATTAATTTACAGTCCCTCCCTTTCAAAGATCCAGGAGAACAATGTGAAAAAGATCTCTCACCCAACATATCAGAAAAGGAGTGGAAGGTAGCAATGCAGAGAATTCACTCAAGCTCCATATGCGCAAAGCATACAATTATTTAACTTAAAATTATATATCAAGCACATCTGTCTCGCTTAAAACTGTCCAAAATGCTTCCAGGGCAAGATTCAACCTGCGAACGCTGCAATCAAGTCCTAGCATCACTGGGACACATATTTTGGGCCTGCACCAAATTAACACCATTCTGGACAAAAATGTTTAAGTGCCTTTTAGACAGCCTTGGTGTCACAATCTCTCCTAACCCATTAACAACTGTGTTTGGTGTTCTTCCAGATGGGCTTAAAGCAGAGAAGGACAAACAAACTGTGATTGCCTTTACTACACTATTGGCACGCAGATTTATTTTGCTAAACTGGGAGAATCCTAACTCTGCTCTTTTAAGTCAGTGGGTAACTGATGTTTTGTATTATTTGAAATTGGAAAAAATCTAATTCTCAGTTAGAGGATCTGTGCAGAACTTTTTCAAAACCTGGCGGGATCTAATCAATAATATTTTAGAATAAGCTCTTAAAGCACCGAGGAAATAGATTCTCTTCCCATTTTTTTTTATCCGCCTATTAAACTCATCAGTTTATGTATTTTGACCAGCTTTAAGTTTTACTCCGTTATCCATGTTCTCTTTCTCAGGGGTGAGGGTTGGGTTGATTTGTTTTCAATCCTATTTTTTGCACAAATTGATCTATCTGTATGGAATGATTACAATAAAATCAATAAGTTTAAAAAAAAAATAAGAATACAGATACCCTACAGTCTTTGTCAGTGCACAGAGCTTCACAGTGTTTGGTGTCCTATCATACACATTTTCTTGCTTGTTTCAGTGATGTTTGCTTTTTGAAGCTAGTGAGAGATGCAATGTCTAGCATTTAAAGCTGTTGTATATGGTAATGGGGTTACTTGCTTATTTTACTTGTGTATTGATTTCTGAATGCCACCATGGGATGAATCCTGAAACCTTAAGGAAAACTGTTTATGGGGTATGCAGCACAACCGCCAGTCCAGGATTCGGTCTTGTTGCTTCTTGGACATTACTGCAACGCTCTGCTGGTAGGAGTACTGCTATGTGTTACCATGCTGCTGCAGATTATTCAAAAAGCAAAGACACATCTGGTGTTCAACCAGCTGAGCCAAGCACATGTCACTCCTTTTCTCATACTACTACATTTTATTCACATAGCAGCCTGTCATTGGCTCCCTGTTGTGGCGCATATTAAGTTCAAATCCTTGATGTTTGCCTACAGAGTAGTCAATAGGTTATCAGCTGTATATGTGGAGACACTTGTGAGGTTCTCTGATCCTCACACCACTTAGGTCTGCCGATGAATGGTGTCTGGTGATGCCCCCTCTACATAGGATCTCAGCCCAGAAATCTCAGTCCAGACTCTTTTCATGTGTAGTTCCTAGCAGGCGGAATAAGCTGCCCACTACCATTTGAACTTCTGACTCCCTCAGTGTGTTTAAGGAGCCTTTGAAGACTCTTGTGTTCGGTGAATTTCTGTTTAACTGATACTGGCTTTGTTTAGGTTTTTGTTACCAAGAAGTGTGATCAATTTTATAACCTTGTCCTGTAACACTTTTTCTGAAAAAGTCCCCCAAACTGACTTTTACTTGAAAATGTTGCCCTCTTTTGTACGTCTCTTTGGATAAAAGCATCGGCTAAGCAAATAAATATAAAAGTAAATATAAAATGCTGCCAATGGAACATCCTTCTTTTGCCGTTTATAAATGAAATGATTTTAACAATTCAGAACCTTTATTGTTTCTTCTTTAAAGGAAAAATGAAGATCTGAGAAATATCAACTTACTCTAGTCTTTAAAACTTATTGATGATGAACAAAGAAAATCAACAGTTTTGGAAATGCAGAAAACAAACAAGCCCTAAAATAAAATAAGTGTGTGTTTCATTAACAGCAAAAACTGACTTATAATTGATTAGAGTGAAAATGGTGGCTCACTTGGAACTGAGTTTGAGGCTCCTGAGTAGCTGGTCATATTCTGGCTCACTTTGCATCTCACCATTGATTGGCTGCTGGTCAAGGAAAGAAAGAAACAGTTAAGGTTTCTGAATATTAAAAATCAAATATCAAAATAATGACACAAGTCTATTCCTTTGGTCGCTGTAAGTGGCTTCTAATTAAGAAAGTTACTGGAATGAAAACATGCAGCCGCCACAGTCCTCCAATCTGAATATGATACCCCTGATCTGCAGCAAGGTTGATGAACAAAAAATTATTCACTGCCCTTGTAAGAGGTAACACATACATCAGACACCAATACTGTCCTACAAATGGCTCTGTCATGTGCTGCGGGGTTCATAGAGTGACGAGGAGTATTGGTGTACCATATGTTTTCGGTTCTTTCCATAATTGATCATGAATGAATGGCCAAAAGAGGTTAGTGTGCATGGCTGTGCCAAACAGCATTGTTTATGGGAAGCTGCCTACTTTTTAGGTGTGTCCTACTGTCCAACGGATCTTCCAGCACTGGTGTACATCATTGTCAACCTTCAATTGTTGCTAAAACTGTGGTAGAAAGACAGTGGTAACTGTGCCACTCACTGTGACAGCAAACAGCTTTGCCACCAGGCAAGAATTGCTGCAGACAGTCAATAAAGGCCCACAGCAAGCCATTTCCAAGTAGAACACTCAGAATAGAACTTCATTCCATGAATATCTGAAGCAGAGTACCACAGAAGAAGCCCCTGTTAACAGCTATTCACAAAACTGCATGGCTGGAGTGGGCCACAAGCACTGCACTGCAGATTCCAAGAAAACATGTTATCTGGTTTGATGAGTCGTGTTTCTGCTGGTACGTGAATGATATGAGGCAACAGGCATGTCATAAACCACATGAAGGCTTCCATGTGGACTGTGAGCAGGGTGTTGTTCAAGTGGGGGGCATCTCTCTGATGTTCTGGGGGTGTTTCAGTTACTAGGAAATGGGTCCTTTTGTTCAGGTGATGATACACTTGAACCAGAAGGGCTACATTGAGCTTCTGAATGACCATGTGTTACCTTTTGTGCTTCATCTCCAGAGTAAATACAGAATGGTAATCCCAGACTTCCAAGACGACCATTGGCTTGAAGAACATTCAAAGCATTCTCACATCTTGACTGGCCTACAAAATCCCTGAATTTGAACCCCATAGAAAATCTGTGGGACTTTTTGGAACAATGAGTGAAACGCAGGTGGAGCCATCTGACCAATTTGGCCAAACTGCAGAATTTGGTGCTGGAAGAGTTGATAAAAATTGATGTTGCCTACATCTGCAAAAAACTGATGGCATTTATGCCAGACAGAATAGCAGCTTTTCTACAGTCTCATGAAGGAGTTACATGTTGTTAAATACGTTTGAGCCAGGGGTGACCAATTTTTTGTCTGGTGAACTTAGGAGGATCTTATTATTAACAAGTACCGTATGTTATTAAGACTGAGAAATGTGGGGAAAAAAATCTGAAAGGAAAGAAAAGAGTGGTCAGGACCAGATTTCATTTTCTTTAAAAAGATCTGTTTTTAATCACCAATCAAAAAGGACTAGACATGACTTCAAGTCAGGAAAAAAAATAATCAAAATCTCAAAAAGAAATTCCTGGAGTGAGTAAGTAAGTAATTATTGTCACACACATGCACAAGCTTTGGCAGCAACATTATGGCTTTGAGCAGGTAAGGAGTACCAGAGAGGATGAGGGTGAAAGACAGTCCTTGAGAGTGACTGACTGCCCTATACTGTACTTTGTTTTTATACACTTATGCCAAATTTTCTTTTTTATAGATTTTTATTGATTTTAATTTAAAGCAAGTAACATTCAATACAATCAAGTGAAACTTAACAAACCTAAATTCCCCCCCCCCCTCAAGAGATAGAGAGGAAAGCCAATAACCAGAGCAAATCTTTAAAAACAGTATCTTTTTCCCCGATGTAGAAGCTTATTCTGAAATGTTATTGATTAGATCCTGTCATATTTTAAAAGGTTTTGAACAGATCCTTTTAGTATGAATTTGACTTTTTCCAATTTCAAATAGTATAGGACATCAGCTACCCACTGATGTAAAAAAGCTGGGCTGGGATACTCAACTTCCAGTTAAGAAAGATAAGTCTATGTGCTAGTAGTGTCGTAAAGGCAATTACAGTTTGTTTGTCCTTCTCCACTTTAAGCCCATCTGGGAGACCACCAAACACAGTTGTTAATGGATTAGGAGGGATTGTGACACCAAGGCTGTCTGAAAGGCATTTAAAGATTTTTGTCCAAAATAATGTTAATTTGGTGCAGGCCAAAACATGTGGCCCAGTGAGGCTGGAGCTCGACTGCAACATTTGCAAGTTGAATCTCGCCCTGGATACATTTTGGACAATTTTAAAAGAGATAAATGTGCTCGATAAAAGATTTTAAGTTGAATGATTGAGTGCTAGAGAGTATTCTGTGCATGGCCACGTTCCACTCCTTTGCTGAAATATTAACTGAAAGGTCTTTTCCCCACTGTATCATGGGATCTTTGAAAGGAAGGGATAGTTTTATGAATTGTAATTATGCTATTTGAGTCTTCAAGACTGATCAGTATTTCTTCTGGAATAGAAATAGGTGGGAGGTAAGGAAAATTGGAACGGTTCTGTTTAACAAAGTTTCTAATTTCAAAGTAGTTGAAAAATTGTGTTGATGAGAAGTTACATTTAAAGCTTGATTATTTGTAGGATGCAAAGATATTATCTATGTACATATCTCTAAGTGTTTTAATCTTGAACATTTTCGACACATTAAATACTGTGTATGTTTGAAAGGGAAGAAAAAGATGGTTGTCATGTGGAAAAAGTGCTTCCTACATTGGTTACATATTCTGAGTGAATGAAGGGCAATTGGATTATTAGTGTACTGATGATAATTTGTATTCAATGGGACACAAACCAAAGAATACAAGGAAGGACATGCAAGATTTGAATTCTATTGCAGACCAGGCTTTTGTATATTCATCTCTTTGTGTCGATGTCCAGGTCTTTATGTCTTGTATATTTGCCCCTCAGTAATAAAACTGAAAGGTAGTGCCATGCCCCTTCAACTCATGCCATATTTTCATACTGCATTAAACAGGGCTCCACCTTGCCACCCCAACACTCAGACACTCTCTTTGATTTCTTATTTACACTTTCATACGTTAGGAATAAATTGCAGATGATTTCTAAGCTTGCACTGTGCTCTTTTAAAGATGATCGTAACAATGTCAATAGCAGGCAACTGCGGTCAGTGAAAAATGGCAGTGTGTGATAACATCACAAATAAATAACCAAAGAAATACAAAACAAAATTAAAGACAAATAAAAATGATCAACAAAAATAAATATTGTTATTTTTCCCCTAAATTATGACATATGGGGGCAACCAAGTGTTAGAGAGTGAGGTGCAACATGAGCAGAAATATGTCATCTTCCCCAGGATGCTACAGTGCAAGTGGCCCAGCAATTGTCAAAAAATCTTGACTCTGCTTAAAGAAATAACGTCCTGGAGGGATAGGCAGTCAAAAGCCCAGCCTGAGAGAGGGCAACACACAGTACCAAGCAAATAACCAGTTTGCCCCTAAAAGTAAAAAGCCAGTAATAGAAAGGCCCTGAAAATGTAGGGGTGCAGAGACCCAAGACTCCAGCCTAGTGTTTATGTTGCCAAATCAGGGATATCCCAGACCCAAAGGGTCAGTTGCAATGTATTTCAGGGAGTACAGTACTAGCAGCAGATCAAGACCAGACTACGTAGTACGGTACTAAGAGGAGGTGATCCTCGGGTCTAAGTACTGTCTCAGTCAACAGGGGAACAAGATCAATCCCAGGTTTAACTAATCTGCAGCTAGTCTTGTTTTGGTATTGTGTTCCTCCTCGGTTTACTCAGCTAGCCACCTGATTACCAGTAAATGGCGGTGTGCCAGTTAATGTCACGTTCTCTCTCAATTGAGAACTTGCTGCTCCACATTTTTCTCAATTTAATGGGACAGAACACAGGGAAAAGGTACATCCACATATAAACTTATTAAAAAATAATTGCAATGGTTAAACTACAGTAAATCAGCTATCGCTATTGTAAACTTTATTCACTTCAAGCTTATGAAAAGACCCAGAAATCCCTGTACAGAAAGGATGATGACAAGAGGTACACATTAGTAGAATCATATCTGAAGTGTCTTTTTGTAACTTAATGGGTGGATCGACTATGTTTTACCCTATGTTCTTCGTGGTTACTCCTACAATACAGTATATCGTCCCTCTCATTGATGTGTACGAGTGACCCAGAGTACACATCTCAGAAGGGCACCATCTCTGGTTTGTTTTATTTTTTTAATGTGATGTTCATAGAGTATAAATATAAGAGTGTGACACTCTGTCATGTGGATGGTCTTAAACTGGTGTTGCTGTAACTTGTTTCCCAATTATGTAGATAATAGAGGAGAGTTGATATTTGTCATTCATTATGTGCTCAGCTTTTCCTAATAACCAAATGTATCCAACAGTCACCAAAGCATATAAAATACCTAGTCAGAGGTGGAATATTCATAAAGAATGTTTTATCACAGCCCAAACTTCATATAATACAACATACATACTTGTGAGAGCTGTCATATCAGATCTGGATGACATCCGCAAAAATACCCCACAACACTCTGAAGGAATACAGCATGAAATAAACTCCCCCAGAAAAGTATAACAGTGTAACTACTTAGACCCATGTCAAGAAACTAGCAGCATGTTTCAATGTGCACTTGGCAGTCGAGCAATTTCTTAATTAGGGACAATGACACTAAGGGACAGGTGGAAGGGGCACAGGAACCTGTATAAAGTGTTAGGGTGCCAGCTGGGGTGCCCATTTTAAATTGTGTCAAGATAGTATATAATTGAGCCTCTCAGGCTCTCAAAGTAATGGCTCTTGTGAGCAAGATAAGTATGTCAGAATTCTGTCCTCTAGGTTTGTCTGGATCCAAACGAGACTCCCTCTTTCAGTAGTGTTGGGCTTTTATAGCGTTCTGGATTGCAAAGGTGGGTTTAATTGCCTTCAAAGGTTGTCTTCTTCTACTGTTAGTGGTAGCACTCCTCTCACCCTGGTGGGGTATTAGGTACCTTAGATGAGCTCTGAAGTTGTCCCTCAGATGCGTATGCTTGACACTCTGTATCTTTTTACTGAAGAATACTGGTTAAATGTATGATGATCCATGCTTTTCTATTTCTTACATTACACATATAGATAGTTCCATGCATCACTTGTCTTTTTCTGTGGCATTGAACTAAGTATATTTGATTCAGTGTCATGCCATAGTTCGGTCCAAATAAATGGTTTCCATATTTTTAAAAGCATATTTGTGGTTTTTCATGCCCATAATTGTTTGTCTGATGCTTGAAGAATTCCTTTTGTAACATTATGCACCATACTAAGCCCATTAAGCCTGCTCAGGACGTGGTCTAAGTTAGTACACAGCTTTGTTCCCCCTCTCTGGCTACCAGAAGCACACTGTAAGTGCACTTATCCTTAGTCTTGGCCCACTGCTAGTTTAAAAGCTCTTGTGCACACTGCAAAAGTTAGTCTTGTTACCATATATACGTACTAAAACCAGATCAGCACTGGATCATCTCCAGCTGATAGCACATTGTAACTGACCAAAGTCTTTGGCTGGACAGGGTTTAAAGCCTGGGGAGGTGATTCAGAGAAAGAGATCAACTGGTGGAAGGAAAACGGGGGAAAATTACAGTGAGAGAGAGAGACTTGAGAGGTGATGCTTGGAGGATATTGTCACACTGTCAAGTTAGGAAGCAGGCAAACCATCCTACCTGATAGACAGGGTTCAAGAGCAGGTCAGGTTTGTAGGTTTCCTTCTGTTTATTTGCTCAGTTGGACTCTTGCTGTTCACCTGGCTAAGAAAGTCATGACAGCAACATCTCCTTATGTGACACAAACTGAAAGTAATGCACTTTACAGAGCTACAGAATCAGATTACCTCACCTCAGTTTTTCACCAGTCACAAGCTGGATGATGTTTGCACATTCTTGATTCTCCAGTTTCCTCCCACATCATCCATACATCCATTATCCAATCCGCTATATCCTAACTACAGGGTCACGGGGGTCCACTGGAGCCAAACCCAGCCAACACAGGGTGCAAGGCAGGAACATCAGCACACCGCAGGATGTGCAAACACACACACACACCAATGCACCTAAATTACATGTCTTTGAATTGTGGGAGGAAACTAGAGTACCCGGAGGAAACCCACGCAGACATGGGGAGAACATGCAAGCTCCACGCAGGGAGGACCTGGGAAGTGAACCCAGGTCTCCTAACTGCGAGGCAGCAGCACTACGCACTGCGCCACCGTGCCGCCCCCTCCCACATCAGTCAATGTTTATTTTACATACCACCTTTAACAGTGTGTGCCATCATGAGGGCAAATATGCTCATAAAGACACCCCAAAGATGTGCCTGTTAGTTTGAAAGGCACATATAAGTGAGTGTGAGGATTAGTGTGTCCTTTGACAGACTGACATCCCATCCAGGCTTGGCTGCTGCCTTGTTTTCATTAACATGTGCACACAGATGAAATTATTACATTATATTCTCTAGTACAATGATATCACAGTAGTTTAAAAAAAATCTCAGATTTCCAATAGCAAAATGTCAGAATCTTAACATTCTTGAGGCCTTGAAATCAATCGTTAAATGTGTGAAGTCATTATTTGCTCGAGCAAGGACCCTGATCTAATGCAGCCCCTTGGCATTCTGGCAACATGAAGGCATTCCTAACATCTGTCAAATCCTGGCAGCGGCATTTCAAGGAGGCTATAAACAGGCCTCCATCCCACTAGCCGCTTGTGTTTGTCTCATCAGGGAACAGAAGGCTAATTCAAGCTGGGAAAGACAGGAAGTGATGTCACCACCCCAGGGTCTTGTCTGGAATGTTCTGTCTGAAAGAGCGCTTATTGATTTCTTTTTACTCTCCCTCTCATTACCCTTCACTGAGGAGGACAGCAAAGAAAATAAGGAAGTGGAGCCATGTGAAGCTCTTTTTGTTTGTAAAGCTGGGATGTTACCACGTAAAGAAGCAAAATCCAGCTATACACTGTGGACCTTGGGCATACTTCGATGAATAAACTCTAAAAAACGTAGTGGTGATACAGTGGTTAGCAGTGTGGCTGCCTAGATCCAGAGTCCTAGGTTTGATTACCAACCAGGGCATTACCTTGGTACGCTTGGCATGTTCACGTAGTGTCTGCTTGAGCTTTTCCTTTGGCACTCTAGTTTTTCTCCCACATCCTAAAGATGTACAAATCAGTCGAACTGGCAACTCTAAATATGCCCCAGTGGGATTAAATTGAAGTGTGTCATCAGTTTATTTTTAGATTTCTCAGTGGCATCATCATTGTGTGATACCTGAAGTATATTTGGATACAAATAAAAAACACTCAAAATACACATTTAATAAACCAAAAAAATGGCATAAACAAGCTGAAATCCATCCATCCATCCATTTTCTAACCCGCTGAATCCGAACACAGGGTCACGGAGGTCTGCTGGAGCCAATCCCAGCCAACACAGGGCACAAGGCAGGAACCAATCCTGGGCAGGGTGCCAGCCCACCGCAGGACACACACAAACACACCCAGCACACACTAGGGCCAATTTAGAATTGCCAATCCACCTAACCTGCATGTCTTTGGATGCTATTCAAATTTCAAAAGCACAATGACACCAAAAATAATTTTTCATCTCTAAATTGCATATATTAATTAATTGTCATTTTGTAATCCATTCAGGCAGTAGATATAACATTTAAGTGAAATGCTGTATCCGACCCAATAGCGGTATCAGTTATCTAACCTGTGTAATCCAATCTGAGCTCTGGGGTCAACTATATATTCACTTCATAAATCAATATTTGAACACAGGGAAACAACACTGAGAAAATGATAAACTGTTTGTTATGTTTTAGCCAGAGTCTATTCCCTAGCTTAGATGTGTTTTCTGTTTTATCATCATTTTTGAATTATTGTGTCTTTGTTAGGTTTGCTTATTATTTGATAAAAGAGTACTATTGTTAGATTTGAGCTCCATTTTGTGACTTTATATAAGAATAGATATGTTTCTCTGCATCAATTCCGGTAACGAGACATTCATTTTGCATTTTTTGAGCAGTGTTGGGGGTAAAGCATTAAAAGTAATGTGCATTAAATAGTCAGATTTTTTTTAAGTAACAAGTAACATAGCACAATACTTATTTTATTGAAGTAAAAAATACCTGCATCACTAAATAAAAACAGATAGGCATTATTGTGTTACTACCGAAGTTTATTTCAAACAACAATTACTGCATTAATTGGCAGAAGCATTGCATTTATTCGGTAACATCGTACAGACGTGTGCTCTGGCCATCTGAGGAAGAGAGAGGTTAAGCCCATGCGTACCGTGCAACCAAATGAAAGGAACTCAGTAAAAGTCATAAGTATACATTTAATCCTGCATGTGCTAAGGGGTAAGTTTAATCAGCCCAGCTTAGGCTCACAAACAGCCAGTGATTATCACAGCAGCAAAAAAGAAATGTGGTGGACGTATGGTGGTCCTTTGAAGGTCTTGATTGCACAGCCAAGCAGATAAGAGTGTACTGTGTGCATTCCAGTTACAGAAGCCTGTTAGTTTACTTTTAATTCAGTTATCTGCTATTGATATGTTGAAACAGTGTGATGAAGTAGTGCAGCAGCCAGTGTTCATACTGCAAATCTTTGGGGGGTTTGCTTTGGGGATGAAAAAAGGGGATGGATGTTATTTACTTCACAGCAGTGCTTGAAGTGCAAACAAATAAGTGCTGGGACTCTTTGTGTTTATTGGGTTCTTAGTTCTCCTCCCGATGCTTTGCAAATCTTACTCGATTTCTTAATTGGGAAGGAGTCTCCTTTGAAATGATATTTTAACACCTCATTGGACAGTATCCTTGAAAGAAGGATTCCCCCACTTGGAGGGGGGCGACACTGGTATGCAACCATTTACTGCTGGTATACACCAGTTACTATGGTAAAAAGTGGAATACTGCTGGTACGGCCCACTTTAAGCCCTTCTTCATACCACACGAAGGACTAAACATGTTTGTAAAATACAAAAAAAATGATCAAATGTGGCTGTGTTTCTGGTCAGTTTCGTTAAGATACATACAGTATATTGGCTTAGGATTTAATAGCAAATGCTGGCCAGTCAAATACATTTTTTCATTAAAAGTAACTTAAAAGTAACATAGTATATTTTACGTTAAGTGACTATAAAACATATTTAGTTACTTTTTTTGTAAATAATTAGTAATGTCACTAAATTACTTTTAAAAGTAATATTCCCCTACAGTGAATTTGATTCTGACATTTATTTGTGGCAATTCTTTTGTGCTTTAATAATTAGATATATTTTGAACTGTTTTACCTACCACTTTGGTTTTTTATGCTCACCGCCATTTTGGAGTTCTTGTCGTTGGGGCAAACCACCCGTTGTTAGGGACGTGTCCTCTGAGGTTGTGACATCATGCAGTGGGTTAAAGAGTTCTCCTGGAATTCACTTTCTAATCATTCTTACAAACCTTTCGGCTAAACAAAATTTTATTTAACAGCTTCTTTTTGTTGTTTTTTAACCATGAATTGTGAGTCTCCTATTTTAGCTTTGACGCTCATATTTTTTTACCCTTTTCTGACTGAAATCTATTCTGCTTACTCACTCTTAAACACGGGCCACTAGCAGACATTACCACTACGCATGCCATTCCTTGTGCTTTGAGGGTGGAACTTCAGGAGGTGGGGTCACCATGAATTTATTTTGAGGTCAGAAAGGGGGTCTCAGCAGTGGATCATTAAATATTGTACGACTTGTCTTGTAACTATTGCTTTCCCTTTGTTTTTTTCTGGTTCTGGATCTTTCGCTTATGTTACTAGATTTTGCTCGTGATTTTCTATTGGAACTTGTTAGCCTTTAATTATCTTTTTTAGGAAACCATTTTTACCCATTTTAGCATCTATTTTTTTGTGTTTCATTTAGTTTTTGTAAATAATTTCTCAGTTTATAAAGATACTTAGCTTTGTGTTGTCTCAACAAGCTAGAGTTTTATGGTTACCTTCTCCCTTTTTGGATATTTTTGATATGTTTTTGAACATTTAACGTCTTTTTCAACTTTTAAAACCAGCTTCCTGCTTTGTGAGTGAGAAAGATTTAATAATTCTCTACAACATTTTCCATTTTGTGGGGACACTATCACTAATTCACAGAACAACCTCCGGCAAAACATGTCATGATGAATGCCTGGTAGGAGTCCAAGTTTTGTGTTTTCCCATAAACTGTTAGATGCCCAGTTCTATGCTTGAACTTCAATATATGTTGTAAGTTGTAAATGTAGGTTATATTTTCCAAATATTAAAATTCTACTTGCTATTTGTGGTGGAGTAATGTAGTTAATAAATATGTAAAACTGTAAAATGAATACACCCCATGTGATTTTTACAAGCTAAAGTTAGAAAATGGGATTTATTAGAAAATGGAATGAACCTTAACAAAACTGATGATGCCATTTCTCAGTGTAGTCTCCACCCTTCTCAATGCACTTGTGCCACCTGCCTGGAAGTGCCTGGATTCTAGCAGAATAAAAGGTTTTGTCTTGTCTCCACAACCACTTGTGCACCACTTTCCTCACGTCGTCATCTGTCTTGATTTGACGACCACCCTGATGTTTTTCTAGTGGTCCAAAAAGGTGGAAATCACAGGGTGCCAAATCTGGCGAATAAGGAGGACATGGCAATACCTCAAACTTCAGTTTCTCCAGACAAGCCTTGGTGTTCTTAGAAGGGTGTGTGTCATTGTCTTGCAGCAAAAGGACTCTTTGAGACAGCAGTCCCCACCACTTGGATCGAATAGCAGGCTTCACGTTGGTCTCCAGCGTGTCACAGTAACTTGCACTAGTGACTGTAGTACCCCTCGGCTTTTAGTGTTCGACAATAACCTGGGTGCATTAAGTGGTTGTGAGGGCAAGACAAAACCACTTATTCTGCTGGAATCCAGGCACTTCCAGGCAGATGGCGTAAGTGCATTGAGAAGGGTGGAGACCACATTGAGAAATGACATCATCAGTTTTTTTTAAGGTTTGTTGAACTTTCTAATAAATCCCATTTTCTAACTTTAGCTTGACTCCCCTCGTTTAATGCAAGGTGAACTCCCAGTCTTTTCATTGGCAGATCAGAATGCAAAAAAATGAGTACATGAACATATAAATGATATCTTTTGAGTTCCTATTTTACAGAACATAACATTCTCAAATGTGTTCTTCCAAGTGAAGATCAAAGGGGCAACCGTTTATCTTGGCAGCACTCGGCTCAAGGCAGCAACACAGGCCTGGACTTTATATTACTCCAGCACCGGGTCCACTCAAACTGGAGACAGTTTTAGACTTGCCAGTTAAGCTGACCTTCATGTTTTTAGGGATGTGAGAGAAAAAACAGGAACACTTCAAGGAAAATCCACACAGTTATGGGAAGCAGGCGCAAACTCCATATAGACAAAAGCTTGGCATAGGATTCAAAGCCTTTGTGCTAGATCTGTGAAGCAGCAGCGCTGACTGTGGCACAGCTGTGCCATCTTTGAAGCCGTAATTCATTCTGGTAAATTAGTTAAAACACAACCAACAAGTTAGTTAAGATGTTTGTACAAATTACCAACTCATTCCAACGATAAGTATATTTTTTATCAACGGCCCTTCTCAGGCTACACAGAGTTCGGTAATTTTTAAAAATTTTATTTTAGTACTGTAAACAAAATTCACCTTTTTTAAAGTTTGTAATTTATTACTTTTAACTACACTCATGGCCAAAATTATCTGTACCCCTGGAATTTTCCCAGAAAATGCACCATTTCTCCCAGAAAATTGCTGCAATTACAAATGTTTTGGTATACACATGTTTATTTCCTTTATGTGCATTGGAACAACACAAAAAAACAGAGAAAAAAAGCCAAATCTGACATCATTTCACACAAACTCAAAAACCAGGCTGGACAAAATTATTGGCACCCTCAACTTAATATTTGGTTGCATGCCCTTTGGAAAAAATAACTGAAATCAAGCGCTTCCTGTAACCATTAACAAGCTTGTTACACCTCTCAACTGGAATTTCCAAACACTCTTCTTATGCAAACTGCTCAAGGTCTCTCAGATTTGAAGGACGCCTTCTCCCAACGGAAATTTTGAGATCTCTCCATAAGTGTGCGATCGGATTTAGATCCGGACTCATTGAACTCAGAACTTGAGAACTCTTCAGCGTTTTGTCTTCAACCACTTCTGGGTGCTTTTAGAGGTATGTTTGGGTCATTGTCCTGCTGGAACACCCATGACCTCTGACGCAGACCCAGCTTTCTAAAACTGGGCCCTACATTGCACGCCAATATCTTTTGGTAGTCTTCAGATTTCATGATGCCTTGCACACAGTCAAGGCATCCAGTGCCAGAGGCAGCAAAACATCCCCAAAACATCTTAGAACCTCCACCATGTTTGACTGTAGGTACTGTGTTCTTTTCTTCGTAGGCCTCATTTCATTTTCTGTAAACAGTAGAATGATGAGCTTTACCAAAAAGCTCTACCTTGGTCTCATCTGTCCACAAGACATTCTCCCAGAATTATTTTGGCTTCCTCAAGTACATTTTGGCAAACTCCAGTCTGGCTTTTTTTATGTTTCTGTGTCAGCAGTGGGGTCCTCCTGGCTCTCCTGCCATAGCGTTTCATTTCGTTCAGATGTCGACAGATAGTTCGAGCTGACACTGTTGCACCCTGAGTCTGCAGAACAGCTTGAAAATGTTTTGAAGATGATTGGGGCTGTTTATCCACCATTCAGACTATCTTTCGTTGCAGTCTTTTATCAGTTTTTCTCTTCTGTCCACGTCCATGGAGATTAGCTACAGCGCCATGTATTGTGAACTTCTTGATTATGTTGCGCACAGTGGACAAAGGAACATGAAGATCTCTGGAGATGGACTTGTAGCCTTGAGATTGTTGATATTTTTCCACGCATTTTGTTCTCAGGTCCTCAGACAACTCTCTGCTCTTCTTTCTGTTCTCCATGCTTAGTGGGCACACTCAGACACACAGCAGAAAGGTTGAGTCAACTTTTCTCCATTTTAATGGCTTCATGTGTGATTGCTATATTGCCAGCACCTGTTTCTTGCCACAGGTGAGTTCAAACGAGCATCATATGCTTGAAATAAAATGATTTACCCACAATTATGAAAAGGTGCTAATAATTTTGTCCGGCCCATTTTTGGAGTTCTGTGTGACATGATGTAAAATTTTACTTTTTTTCTCCGTTTTTTGTGTTGTTCCAATGCACATAAAGGAAATAAACATTTGTATACCAAAACATTTGTAAATTGCAACACTTTTCTGGGAAAAATGGTGCATTTTCTGGGGAAATTCCAGGGGTGCCGATAATAATGTAGCATGGATTAAACAACTTACATCTTAGTGTTGTTCAATCATTTCAGGTAAAAATGTCTTTTTGTTCAGCTGAGCACATATGGAGAAGGCGTAGTGGTTAAGAATTTGAACTTCCAACCCTGTAGTTGTGGGTTCAAATCCCACCACTGACACTGTGTGGCGCTGAGCAAGTCCCTTCATCTGCCTGTGCTCCAATTTGAAAAACATAAGAAATGCAACCAATCGTATCTCAAATGTTGTAAGTGCATTGCATAAAGCCACCAGCCAAATAATAAGTAATTATAATAATAATAATCTCCACCAGCTTCACTCTCTTCATTAGCAAAGCAAAGTAAGCCACAAAATGAAAGAACTGTAACAAGAAGTAAAAAGAGTCTGAATTTGCGTAAATTTGTGCAATTTGTGAGATGTTCATAAGAAATGTAATGATTTCTTTCATAAGGTAGAAAGTACATAATACAAGAGAATTGTTGCTTTAAGTATTTGAAATATTAAAGTGTGGGATTCAATTTAAATGATGTGATTGTAAGCATTCTCAATTGTAATAAGAAGTCAAGCAAAATGACACCTTTTATCGGCTAACTAGAAAGATTACAATAATGCAAGCTTTTGAGGTAACTCAGGCCCCTTCTTCAGGCAGGATGTAAAAATGTAAGTCAATTGTAATAGAAATTTGTCATTCTTCACAGAAGGATAGGTCAAAAGTACAGGATCAAAAATCACCAATAAGATCATATTCGTGAAATAGTCTAAAATGTTCCCCCACATGTTTATGTTTGAAATCATTTTTAACTTGCAAAGGCAATTAAGAGGGCTAAGACCACCAGTAAAGAATCAAATCTCAAAAATATCCTTATATATGTATTCAACAACCTCAAAAAAGAATAAAACGACACTCCCCATGCCTATAGTACCAATTCCAATTTGTGAAAAAGAGTTGCTCTGACCCCTCGTTTTCCATGAAGCGGTGAATCCTTTGGGTCGGTAGATGTGGCTGCACAACTTCAAGTCCTTCTGATCATTTCTACCAAAGACACCAATTGGTTTACTCTTTATTATAAGGGTTAATTTCCAGTATAAAATATAGCCCGAAATTGACTAAAAATGAGGGTTCTAGGAGACCAAAAATAGGGGAATCCCAAAAATCACAGTGTGTCACATAACTGGACGTTAAAACGAGTAGAACGGCACATCATATGTGGGAGTTTTCTCATAATCGTGAGTCAGGGGAAGCCAGACAAAAAAACTGAAATGATTTCAAAGCATTCGTAAGTAATTCTTATGAACAAAATACAAACCTCATAGCTATCACTTAAAAAAAGTTGTAACAGAATTGCTGTCACCAAGTTTAATAATGTGATCAAATTGAAAGTATTTGAAAATTGCCAACCTGCTATATCCTAACACAGGGTCACAGGAGTCTGCTGGAGCCAATCCCAGCCAGCACAGGGCACAAGGCAGGAACAAACCCTGGGTAGGCACCAGCCACTGCAGGGCACACCCACACACCAAGCACACACTAGGGGCAATTTAGGATCGCCAATGCGATGCAAACTCCACATAGGGAGGACCTGGGAAGCGAACTCAGGTCTCCTTACTGCGAGGCAGCAGTGCTACCACTGCGCCACCGTGCTGCCCATGTGAAAATTGTGATTGCCAAAAATGTACATTCATGAGCTGTCGCTGTGGGAAAATCTTCTGAAAACATTTTGAACATTTTTACTGCTGATTGCTTCTTAACTAGTGCTGAATAAAGTGCTGTAAAGTGTTTAGTGCTACTGCCTCATGGGTTCAAATCCTGGTCCACTCACGGTCTGTATGGAGGCTGATTGTTCTCCCTCTTTCTATGCCGGTTTTCCTTCGCCATCCCACACTGCAAAAAAATGCACATGCAAAAACTAGCCAAAAAAACCTTCAAATGGGAGCTGTTTTGCTTTTATTTAAATAATCGTAAATACAATTTTTTTGATACTTCAATAATTCTTACAATAAGGAAAACAAGATTTATTGTCATGATGCAAATCCTTTTCACTTGCTTAGATTGTATTTTTTGCTGTGTAAAGACACATGTGTTAGGTTAGCTGATGACTGTGTGCATGAGAGCGTCCTGCGATGGAGCAGCGTTCCACTGAGTGCTGATTCCATCTTGGCTTCCATGCGACTGATGTGGTTTAAAAAGCAAATGGCTGGACAGACACTGCAGATCATAAATTGATAACAGTCACTGGAGTATTGATTTGAGTCAGTGTTAGTGTTTCTAATGACACAACTATTTATCTCATTGTCCCCCAAGGTTTGCTTGACCTCTGGTTTCATATTTATAAATGATTTATGTCAAGTCAACTGTTATTAAAAAAAAAGTTCCAGTTGTGCACCTCAGGCTCATTTCTTTGAAGCAAAGACATTTTTGAAATTAAAAGAAGCAGCTTTGCCAGTCTGAACATTATTAAAAATCCATCTTGTTTTCCAAAGACTTGTTCAAGCTGGTTTGACTGATCCTCTTCCCAAAGAAGCTGCGTGTCCTCCTTCTACACTCACAGATCGCTCCATCCAAAGTACAGGACAGGCGAATTTGAGCTTTAACTTTTCATTTATCCAAGAGCCTGTGTATCCCAGAGCAAACTAAAACAAGTCTCCACAAAACATCGCAATGCAGCCACAGGGCTAACATTACCAAAATCTGACACACCCTGCTTATTTAAGGCAATTCAGTACAAAAGCTCACAGAAACAGCTATTTATATAAATGAAATGCCACTTCAAAAAGCATAAAGAAGCAAAGAAATGCCAGTTAGCCTACTTCACGTGGATCTACGCCAGGAAAGCTAACTACAGATGGAAAACGGAAACTGAATCGTGCAAACAGCTCAAGAAGCTGATTTTCCCAAAACATAACCTAATGTAACATTCTTAAACCTGCTTAATCCAATTCGGGGTTGTGTGGGACAAAGTTTATCCTGGCAGCACTGAGCACAGGGCAGGAAATGGGCCTGGCACCATTCCGTCAAAAGGGCCCAAACACACCCACAGTATGTCCAGCCAAACCAGCACATCTTTGGTAATGTGGGAGGAAAATCTGAGTACCCGGTGAAACAAGTCCACAAAGTTAGGTTGAGCAAAAAATACTTATGTAAAACGTGTAATTTCTATTAATTACTAACTTATCACTCCACTTGTAGGTGTACATTGTGAATGTGCAAGCTGATCATTAACAGTTGTCTGATAACAGCAAATAAAGTCTCAACAGACAAAAGTACTACCATCCCATAAGCCAGCAGCAGTGGGTACTTCATCCAGAGACCCATGTTAACCCACCAGCGAGAAAAGTGCACACCCACCTATCCAGCTCCTAACCTGCCATGCTAAGGGTCACAGGAGCACTGCACTCCTCTCAAAATGCATAAAATGCCAGTTGCATGCACTGCACGTGGACTTTATTTAAAGAATAAGAACAGGGATTTGTTGAATATGCAAGCCAAGCCAAATTGTAAATCCACATGATGCCTAGAAAAGTTTTCTGCGCAGTCCCTGCTTCCCAACCTCCATACACAGGCAGCCAGGAATGGGGATTTGGGATTGGGGCCGACAGCTTCTTGGCTGTGGTTTGAGCTGGAATGCCATCTTGGTGCATATTAGACACATTATATCACACTAGTTAAGCATTCCTTTTCCTGGAAGATGTTCAAGAATCTACAAGGGATCTAAAATGTAATTTAAAAAAAAAAACAGAAAGTGATGTAACTTGGGCTGCTGTAGTACTGATGGGAACAAGACGAATGTTTCTATCCAGCATTGACCTTGTTTTTGTTAGCATTCAATTTCATTAGCCAGAAATCTTTCAGCAGTATGGCAGAATATTCCAACACCAGCTTCGAGTGGATCTCTTTGAATAAAACACATTTGTGTAAAAAAAAAAGAAAATGATTTTTTTTTTAACATTCTTGTGTCACACATCTTCAGTAAAACTGGGCATGAACCAGACAAAAATGGGACTTGTTCTTGTGTGTACTTTACAAGTAATACAATGTGATGAAATGGTTGGCTCCACGCTACCGGTCCCTTCCGGGACCCTCTTGAACTCACCACTGTCGGCACTGTCACCAAGACGAGTCAGGCAGAAGAAGACACATACATCCAGACAAGGGGTAGGTGCAAAAGTGACAAAGTGCTTTTATTAAAAATCCAAAAACAAATCAGTGTCCAAATACTGCAGTGCTCCAAATCCATTAAATAAATAATTCATAAAAACAGTATTCATTGGGGTTTAAATCCAATAAATAAGCATCCTTAAAAAGAGGTTGAAACATGCAGGAATATTTTAATAAAAATCTTAGTCCCCGGTGCTTCCCTTTAACACCGACGTCTCCCCGGCTTATCCTATTCAGACCTTACAGCATGGAGAGATATCAACCAACAGGTGCAGACAACCTTCAGTCCTGCTAGTGTCTGGACTGCCCATCTCAGGGCTCCACCGAGCCTCCAGCACTTTGGATTCCCAGCCTTGCGGGGGAGTCCCTCTGGAGTAATGTTGTTCCTGTTCCAATGCTCAGCAGCAGCATCCCTCAGCCCCCTAGAGCACCAGCCACACGATTCTCTTCTGAGGGCTCCATTCCCGTCCACCTGCTTCCTTCTGTCTAGCACCGGCTCTCTCCCATTCCTGTCCTTCTTCTCTATCCGTTAACCTCCAAGCTTTCTTTCATTTTCATTTTTTCCCCATCTGTGCCATGCAGGCTTCTCTTAAACTGTCCTCTCTAATTGGGTGCAGGTCTGACAATCCACTCCAACTGAGGTACAAATGAAGCTCTGGACCAATCCTCCTGCCACCTCACGTGTATGCGGTGCAATCTGCTAAGCACTCCAATTAACCACTAAATGAATCGCACTTTTGCACACCCGCACCCGATTTTAAGCCTGCATGCTATCCAGGACCCGATTGTTTATTTCAAAAGTGCCCTGCGCCATGGACCATTCATCATATGCAATATTTAAAAACCATTGCCAATGCTCCTCTATTCTGTTTCTCTCCTTGGTATCTTGATGTGGCATTTGATGCCACCACTGTCCTGCCAGACTGCTCTCCTGCATAAGGAAAACTCACCCCAGATACTGAGAGTTTTGGAATCATCAGATGGAAAGATTCTCTCATCAGATTGGGTGGCCAGCATAGTCTCCAGTATAGAACGCCCAGGAGGGGGTGGGTGGCCAGTTGGCTGACGTCCTGTACTTAGCAATTTACCCGAGAACTTGTCACAGCAAGTGCTATACAAAAATAAACTGAATTGAATTAAATTTGTACAATAGTGCCAATCACTGTGTGCACATAAAGGAGAAGCTAAGCAGTGGAAAACCTTTAAAAATAAGGGTCAGCCATCAAAGGGCAGCATCCATATTTTAGCTACATTTATGGTCATCAGAGTGTTTCCAGTGATAGCCCACCCAAACCTCTCATACGAGACAAAGTTCACTCTCTAGGTCAGAGTGTCAAATTCAATTCTTGGAAGGCTGCTTTGGTTACGAATTTTAATTGCAAAACAGTTTTCTAATTATAGAAGTAATGTACAGTAGATAGATAGATAGATAGATAGATAGATAGATAGATAGATAGATAGATAGATAGATAGATAGATAGATAGATAGATAGATAGATAGATAGATAGATAGATAGGGTGGAATTGATCTTCTCAGTCTGTCAGTGGAGCAGGACGGTGACAGCAGTCTGTCGCTGAAGCTGCTCCTCTGTCTGGAGATGATCCTGTTCTGTGGATGCAGTGGATTCTCCATGATTGACAGGAGTTGCTCAGCGCCCGTATCTCTGCCACAGATGTCAAACTGTCCAGCTCCGTGCCTACAATAGATCCTGCCTTCCTCACCAGTTTGTCATGGCGTGAGGCATTCCTCTTCTTTATGCTGCCTCCCCAGCACACCACCATGTAGAAGAGGTCACTCGCCACAACCGTCTGATAGAACATCTGCAGCATCTTATTGCCGATCTAATTAATGTATGTATGTATTAAGTAATGTAATGCTGTATTCGACTAAAAACTCGGAAAACGAAAAGAACTTGGAATTTCTACTAGCAAACTGGGGCCTGGTCTTTCAAACCTGAATTTATCTGATTTCAGATTATGACATCAATCCAAAATGGTGACATACACCACAATAAGAAGTAAAGTAACATTTTATAGGTTTAAATTGATTATTAGAACAATTGACTTCAAATGAATCACATCAATCCATAATACTGAATTTTGAGAAGGTAAACTGTAACGTTACCAGAATGAACCAAAGTAAGCATGATACGTGCTACTGTTCATACAATGTGCTCAGTGGTTGCTTTGTGCAGTTTTTTAATTGCAATATTCCCAGTAGAAATAATACTATTTATCATGGCTTAGAAAATATATTTTTCTTTTGACATGGCAGCATACTGTTTGTGTCTTTCTTGCTCATCTGTGTCTTCTTTGATCCAGACTATAGAACTATTAGTTAGTGTCTGTTTGAAATTTGAAGTCAACCTACTAAGCTCTCTCCAATCACATTGAATGGCTTTATGTCAAACCCTGCTTGGGCTGACCATTGCCAGCTCTATGGCATTTGGATGCTAGAGGTCGCTGTTGCCCCTTTTAACCCAACAGACAGACCCCCAGGACACAGGGTAAAACCACTAAGAAGATTTTAATTCATTTTTCTTCTTTTCCAGTGCCTCCATAGAACCACAGCCACAACAAACACAAGTAAATACAATAATAATAATAATTCTCTCTCTCTCTCTGTGTTTTCTCCTCCACACCTCCCAGCAAGCTTTGTCCACCTCCACCCAACTCGTGCTCGCTTGATGGGTCTTCAGCAGTCATTTAAATTGTCCTTGACCCAGAAGTGCTTCTGCTCTTCCATCCACGTGACTTCCTAGTACTTCTGGGCTATAAGGGAAGCATGACTCCCCAAGTCCTTCCACAGCACCCCCTGGTGGCACCCACGGCACCCAACAAGGCTGAAAAGCCGAACTCCAAGTCCCAGGATGCCCTGTGGGAATCCAGGGTACCACTACACTCCAGGGGAGCTGCTATCTTGCATTTTGGGGGAGGCAGTGTCCACAAGTAGCTGCCTTCCACCGTCCTTCCATCTCTGGGGCATCCTGGCTGTCTTTTACAGGCATTGGCACCAGTTCTGATCAGCAGAGTGAGAGACAGTCGATTGACAATGAGGTGCAGTGTGTGAAAATGTCCAAAACTGTCTCTTTACGAAAAGCAAGAGACATTTAAAGCAGCAGGCACTCTGAAAAACAAATTCTCCCAGACAATGCCATTAAAGGTGCCTCTCAGCTCAGTGGCATCAGGAGAATTCAATTTCTCAAAGCTACAGCAGATATTCAAAAGGCTATCTCCACAGAACAATGGCATGGACTTCATGGACTGTGTTGCCGCTTTGCGTAAGGTGACGCGTGTCAAAGAAATCTCTCAGTCCAAAAGTTTGTTTTAAAAATATTTAGTGAAAGTTAAAGGCAAATAATCCATACAAGAATAAAAAGAAAAATAGTTACACACAAAGGATAAAGGCAAAAAAGGGAAAAATGTATCTTCTATAAACTTAGTTTTTCTTATGAAGCTTTGGTTACTTCTGTACTTAAAGGTTATTTACTTCTTCTTCTGTATGCTTTAAACATACGGTTCAAAACTTAGATCTTTTAATTTACGAGTTACTTTACACTCAAAAGACCCTTAGGCCGTTGGCACTTAGATATGCGCCAAGCTCACCGTGCATAAGCACGAACGCGAGCATAAAACGAATTCTTTCAAGGACACGGTTAAAAAACCGTATGCCTCTATACCTTACACAAGGTAAGGCCAAACACTTACTAAAGAACATTGTTTACTCAAAAACTGTTAAGAAATGACAGGAAAATACCAACTCAATTCTATTCATGGGGGTTTTAGGAACCTCCCATATTTTATGCATTATCATCTAGTAAATATTCATACATTTTATAGAACTAGGAAAATGGCTCTTACAGACTGGCTATGATTTCTACAGAGCAGTAAAAGGCACAGAGGATTCTAATAAAAGACACGGTTAAGATCTTTACAAGAAGACCAAGAAGGTCAGGTGTAAACACTTCTAAAAGTCAAACTTAATGTGATAATATCATTCATGTGAAAGTGCTGTTTTAGTCGTTTAAATATAATATTAAATTTATCTGTCTAGTATTTTTATCTGTATACTTCCAGTTTGCATTTGTTGTTATACGTGAGAGACAGACAGTGTACAACAGATATATCTGCATTGGAGCAAGATGAGTGCATTGTTATGTTCATTAAAACTTCAACCTGTCCAATAGCCCAAAGGATAATAGCACTATAATGCAGTATTCACCATTTGAGTGTTACTGGCTATTGGTTGTGATGTTGCCAATTAAAAAGAGGAGGCAAAACCTGAGGGTCTGAATGGCAGTCCTAGTCACAAGGAGATCATTTTAATCTGGCAGCCATTTACAGAAAAATCTGGATAATCTACCAGATCCAGTATCTTCATTAAAAGTGAGCCAACATACATTGTAAATAAACCAAGTAGAAGATATACAGACTAGATGAAGGTTAGAAATACAAAATGAACAGTGAAATCGCTTCACCTCAAGGTTAGAGAAAACAAAAATGTTGGAGAATTTCAACAAAATACATTGAAATCAATAGGAAAGGAAAAACTGAATCAGTTTTAACTTAACACTTAAGTGGGACTGTACTTTCTCTGGTCCTGTTCAGCCTATATACATCAGACTTCCAATATGACTCAGAGTCCTGCCACGTGCAAAGGTTCGCTGACGACACTGCAATCGTGGGCTGCATCAGGAGTGGGCAGGAGGAGGAGTATAGGAAGCTAATCAAGGACTTTGTTAAATGGTGCGACTCAAACCACTTACACCTGAACACCAGCAAGACCAAGGCACTGGTGGTGGATTTTAGGAGACCCAGGCCCCTCATGGACCCCGTGATCATCAGTGGTGACTGTGTGCAGAGGGTACAGACCTATAAATACCTGGGAGTGCAGCTGAATGATACATTGGACTGGACCGCCAATACTGATGCTCTGTATTAGAAAGGTCAGAGCTGACTAGAACTTCCTTAGAAGGCTGGCGTCCTTCAACATCTGCAATAAGATGCTGCCGAGGTTCTACCAGATGGTTGTGGTGAGTACCCTCTTCTATGCGGTGGTGTGCTGGGGAGGCAGCATAAAGAAGAAGGACAGTTTAACATCCATGGCAGAGCGACGGGCACTGAGCAGACTCCTGTCAATCATGGAGAATCCACTGCATCCACTGAACAGTGTCATCTCCAGGCAGAGGAGCAGCTTCAGCAACAGACTGTTGTCACCATCCTGCTCCACAAACAGACTGAGGAGACTGTTCCTCCCCCACACTATGCGACTCTTCAATTCCACCCGTGGGGGGTAAACATTAACATTATTCAAAGTCTGCTTTTACCTGCATTTTTATTACTTTTTAATTTAATATTGTTTTTTGTATCAGTATGCTGCTGCTGGATTACGTGAATTTCCCCTTGGGATTAATAAAGTATCTATCTATCTATCTATCTATCTATCTATCTATCTATCTATCTATCTATCTATCTATCTATCTATCTATCTATCTATCTATCTATCATCTACTGTTGAATTCTGCTCTGTACTTGTAATTTTTCTATTGCACTATTGCATTGTATTGAGGATTACTTGTGTTCTGTTCCATGTATTGTATTGTATTGTATTTACCCCCTTTTTTGACACCCACCGCACGCCCAACCTACCTGGAAAGGGGTCTCTCTTTGAATTGCCTTTCCCAAGGTTTCTTCCATTTTTTGTGGGAGTTTTTCTTTGCCTTCTTAGACAGTTAAGGCTGGGGGGCTGTCAAAAGGCAGGGCCTGTTAAAGCCCATTGTGGCACCCCTTGTGTGATTTTGGCCTATACAAAAATAAATTGTATTGTATTTTACCATCATGTCAATATGACACACTGCACAGAGATGAATAACCTCTAGTGCAAAAATTTGTTTAGGTCTTGTTCCATAAGAGTAAATTGTAATAGATTAACTTTTGCAGACCTAAATTAAAGTGTTACCAAAACAGTTTTGATTTTATTATAATGGTGCAATCATCTTTTAAGTGTTCCTGAGCTCTAAGGAAGTGACCTCTAACTATGCTGGATCAATGACTGTGGCCAAAAATGTGTCCTGAGATGTGTGGCAGCAGTAGAAACCACTGGGCCACCATTCCTCCCTGAGATAAAGTTATGCTCTGAGTCCACAAAATTCCAAGTCCTTTACATCTCTCTACATATGGTGAGCTCCTATCAGTATGACTAACTAACACCAGCAAAGCCTATGATGCAAGGGATCAATGGTATACACTCATGGGCCCTGTCCCCATCACTACCTGATCTGCACTACATAGCAAGAAGGATAATATGCTTAATCCAGCCATGAAGACAATGCAATAAACCTACACAGAGCAATGGAGTATTTTCATAATGCTCAGCCAATGTACACCTCAAATGAAAATACTGATTCTCATTTTTTATGGCATTCTGGATGAAAATTCAGAGAACCGAGCAGGTTGTGAAATCATGTATGCGTGTTTAAGCCTAACATTATCCACGGGTGAGCGTAGCCGATCAGGCAGTGCAGTAAAGTGTAAGGTCAAGTACATATACAGTATGCATCCATGAACATGCTGAGCATGTGTGACACATATCACACAGATTAGGTAGTGACGTCCTCATCCAGCATTGGCTATGAGAGCCGATCAATGCTACAATTGTGTAGTTTTGTGAAACAATCTCATTCAAACATATTTTTTCCTCAGGGTTAAAATAACTTGTATTGTGCCTATCTTTTTCATTTCATAGCAGTTTTCTAACTGTTCTTAATTGCATGTCCACCACAGCAGTAAGCAATCTGTTTTAACCCAGCTCTAAGCTTAACCACTCTTCAAGAGGCAGCATGGGTACTTAACAGTGAGCTGTCAAAGGAGACGCAGGTGGGCCTGTGATTGAAGGGATTTTCGTGTAATTGAGACAGGATGTTGATCATAAAACACCACCTTAAGGAGGGCACTGACACTCATGCAGTCAAAGTATTGTCATAGTAGAGCAACAGAAAAATGGAATGACAGTGTGGAACTTGAATTAATAGAAAAGAGGTCCTCTAGTACGCTAAGTGACAGCAGGAAGGTCCAATCTGCTGTACTTGGAACTCTGTATGCAGTGTACCAAGTAGGTGATACCTGGCCCTTCAAAAGAACAGCTGGGATCCAGAGAAGGTGGACATGTTCAAGGGCTAGGGAATATCTCCAAGGGTTCCACAGTCAAGTTTTGTCCATCTACATTAGTACCAGAGCTTAAAATGCCCTTCTGGTTCAAGAGCTGCCCAACATGGAGTCATTTAGTTAAGGAATAAATAAAGATCCTACAAGTGGAAGAAAGGAAGGCCAGAGTCTATTGGAAGATGAGCAAGGAGGCTTTAGTCTAATGTCTGACGTCTGCTTAGTTAGGCCCAGTGGAGCTATAGGATTTATTTTCAACTTGTTTATTTGCTAAACTCCTGTGATTTCCTTCAAAGTATTTATATATTTGTTTTTAATAATGTACTCTGCTGCCTCATTGACATTATTGTGGGCTTGAAGATGGCTTAAAAGTGTCTGTTGTATGCCACGTGCGTCTAAGGTTAGAGTCATGTAGGTCTGTGGTTTACCAATACTCTACATTGCCCTGGCAGGTTTATAACTAATAAGAACAACGATTAGACCTACAGAATAACATAAAAGCATGCTAACTTTGTTTATAACCATTACCATGTTAATAATTTAAATAAACATATTAAATGTGACTAGTCTAATATTTAGCTTGCTCTCCATCCACGCCTGGACGTAGTGTCTATAAGTATTCACACTTAACACCCCCTGCCCGGAGGTTTTTACATTTAACTTTTATTCAACACTGAATCACAGTGGATTTAATTTGGCTTTTTTGATCAACAGATTTTTAAATCAGACCTCTGCAAAGTGGACCAGATTAATTACAAATATAAAACACAAAACAATTGATCACATACAGTAAGTATTCACCCACTTAAATCATCACTGGTGCAGCCACTTTTTTTTAGAAAAATCCCATAATTAGTTCAATGGAGATCATGTGCCTACTGCGTCAATTGATTGCAGTATTATCTGGAAGGGCCAGCTAGTGGCGAGTCAGTATGGTGGCCTAAGCTACATAATAAAGAAAAAAGAGCACTCCAGTCAACTCTGTGAAAATATAATTGGAAATCACAAATCAAGGGATGGATTCCAGAAAATCTCCAAGTTTCTGAATATCCCTTGGTGTCATTAAGAAATAGAAAGTGTGTGATGTGGCTTTACATCTGCCTAGAGCAGGCCATCCACAAAAACTGAGTGACTGCACAAGAAGAACACCAGTGAGATATGCTACCAAGAGACCACTGAAAACTCTGAACGGGCTACACGCTACAGTAGAAGAAACAGGAGAGAGTGAAAAGAGATAAAATGCACATGACATTTTGGCTAGAGTATGCCAGAAGGCTCATGGAAGACTCCGAAGTCAGCTGGAAGAAAATTCCAGTGTTCTGATAAGACCTAAACTGACCTATTTGGCCATCAGAGTAAACACCATCTTGGAAGGAATCCAAACACAGCACATTATCAAAGACACACCAACCCCGCTGTGATGGTGGAAGCACTGTCATGCTGTGGGGAAACTTCTCTGTAGCAGCCCCAGGAAGACTTGCATGGGTAGACAAGGAAAGAAACAAGCAAAATACAAGAAAATCCTGGAGGAAACCCTGATGCAGATGGCAAGAAACCTCTACATTGTCAGATATTGTTTTCCAGCAAGACAAGGACCCCAGGAATAAAGGCAAAGCCACACAGAAATGACTCAGACACCACAATGTTAAAGTCTTGGAGTGGCCAAATCTGAGACAATTTGTGCCTGAACTTGAAAAAGGCCGTTCACACACAATCTCCATGCAGCCTGACAGAGCTTGAGAAGTTTTGCAAAGAAGAATGTGGAAAAACTGCAGCATCCAGATGTGCAAAGCTGATAGAGACCTATGAGCACAAACTGAAGGAAGCCATGGCTGGTAAAAGTGTATCTACTAAAACTGACTTATGCAATCAATTATTTTGTACTTTATATTTTATCACACACGTGCTCATGGGATGCAACAAAATGGCTCAATAAAGGATAATTCCATGCCAGGCCAGGGGATGGCAGAGCACACTAATCCATTCTCTTTTGCCAAGGGAAATTCCACCTGTGTTTGATGACATCATTTCTGGTCATGGGCCCAATAACATCACTTCTGGTCCCTGATGAAGTCACTTCCACTTCCTGCCCAGACAATGTCATCTCCCCTGCCTGGCTTTAAAACTGCCATGTTTTGTCTACCTGCCAGTTTGGTTTTGGACTGATGTCTGTAAAGACATATAAAACCAAACCTTCTCATTTTTTGACAGCCAAATTCAAGTATATGGGTGGTTGCCCCCAAACCTTTTTTCCATGTGGTCTGAGTCCTATTACAATTTGTAATTAACTTAGAACACACTGAGCAAGAAAACCTTTGAAAAATTTAATGCCCGAAGACAGGGAATGCTCAAGAAATGTGAAAAAAGAACATAAAAGAGTAATGCAGTTTTATGAACAGCACTAGGTCAGGGGTCCTCAATCCCAGTCCTGGAGAGCCGCAGTGACTGCAGGTTTTTGTTCTGACCTGGTTGCTTAATTAGAAAGCAATTCTTGCCAATAAAGCACTAACAAGCTATGAAATTAAATTAACTCTGCTATGTCAGGTCATTCTCATATCCTAGATTTTCTTTCCCTTTCTATCATGCAAATGATTTGAAGGCTAAAATGGACGAGTAATTCTCAGTCCTTCACTTTTTTCTCTTAATTTTTCTTCCAAGTATTTAATTAAACCCAATAGTGCAGATAAATACACACAGGTGTAAATGTAAATAAGCTAAATGGAGAAATGCTGCTCTCTCTTGTCATTTGCATGTTATTGATAATAAGGAGCAATTAAAATAGCTGTTTAAGACAAAATTAAGCAATAAGGGCTCAAAATCACTAAAGTGAAGCAGAAGTGTTACTTTAGCAATAAGTGCTTTTTATTAAGCAACTGGGTTGGAGCAAAAACCTGCAGCCACTGCGGCTCTCCAGGACCGTGATTGAGGACCCCTGCACTAGGTGCTTGTGGAAATGGTCCATCTAGCAAAATTGAGATATCATTGAGGACCTGTACTGAAACTATTGGTGCAGAAGATATAAAAATGAACAACCTGAACTTTAAATAGTATCATTTTACAATTAGCACTAACTGAGGGTGATTTATATCTACAGATACGTACTACATTTTAATACAGGCTTGGTTATCATGGTGCTGGAGTGAAGTGAAGTGTTGATCAGATATGTAAGTAAGAATTTCACTGTCCTCTACTATTAATAATAATAATAATAATAATAATAATAATAATAATAATAATCTGCGGTGGGCTGGCACCCTGCCTGGGGTTTGTTTCCTGCCTTGCACCCTGTGTTGGCTGGGATTGGCTCCAGCAGACCCCCATGACCCTGTAGTTAGGATATAGTGGGTTGGATAATGGATGGATGGATAATAATAATAATAACACTAATCATTTCCATCTATTCTTTTCACAATTAGACTACTAACTCATTTAAAGACTTGCTCAGGATCACCCAGTGATTTTGTAACCTTGTCCCATAATCTCCCCAGACTGACTTTTATTTGATTATGTTGTCCCTTTATCAAGTCGCTATGTGTAAAAGCAAATGCAAAATGTATAAAAGTAACTGTAAATTAATTACTTATGCAAATTAAGCTGCCTTTGTGTTTAGTGATTTAGCCACTTGACCACACTGCCTCCAAAAGCAGACGGACCAAGAGCAGTTTGAGATGACATGCCTATTTCTCATAATGAAAGCTGAACGTGCAAGTGAATGGAAAACTGAAACAATTATGTAATGTAAAATAGAAAATTGGTTGGATGACATGCTTACAGTAATGACAATATTAATTAAACACTTGAAGCACAAGCAAACATGTTATTAAAGTATCACTCATTTAATGAGGACTCGGTTTTAACTGCTGCCAAAATATGCACAATGTTTCACATGAAGGAAATGTCTGAGTGATTGTCTATGTCTTAAAGCATCAGTCAGGGTTCTGAAAGGAAACAGACAATGCAAAGCGCTACAGAGCAAGAACATGTCCACCTAAGACTCCAAAGGGACTGCGAGCTCCTCAGAATTAACAAGTATTTGTGATGTAATTAAAAGAGTCGAAGGGTTTCTTAGCATCAATCAGGAAACTGCAAATGACAGTGTAAAAGACAATGAGGAGCACATTTCCAAAGCTCGCTCAGCTCATGCTTGGTCCTCTCTGAGATGATACTAAGTGTCTGTTTCATACATTATGAAAGAAGTGGCATATCGATGCTAATTCCATTTTATTAAAATTTCCAGAACATTTTTCGTCTGGTGTCAGTGAACAGCGTGAGCTTTGAAAATGTAATTTTCATATGCATACATGCTTTAAATATCACATATTCTGCTCTTTCACTTGACATGCGCAGATCATAAACATTCCAGACAATGAAAAAGTCCAACACATAACAGAAGGAGGAGGAGGAGCACTGCTGGGCTTTTAGAGCAGACCAAGTAAGGAGTGCCAGATGAATACACCGCCATGAGCTAAGAGCAGGGAGCCCTGCATCCTCTGGCCCAGTAAAAGATCCATTAAAGAACTGAGCCATGACACATACACACATTGCCTGGTGCAGCCAATGGGACCTGAGCCAAGGGCAGAATTTCTATTTTGTTTTTCTATATAAGGCATGAATGAGACAATCGTCATGATAGTTGAAAATATGGAATATTTCAGGAGCCTTTTAAAGCTACAAACTATAACTGTTTAATCTAGTACAGAAGTGTAGCCAGACATCAATATTTGGTCTGTTCTGTATACTGTACTTCCTTTTTGGCAGGGTTAAGTTCATACACAATAATAATAATAATAATAATAATAATAATAATAATAATAAACTCTTCGGTCACACAAAAATAACACCTGAAACTGGCACAGTAGAAATGCCATCTATAACTTTAAGGGTTTCAGACGGACAGTCTTTAGCTCCGTCTGGTAGAAATGACGACTGTAGGTATTCCAGGCAGCCAGCTGTGTTTTCCTGGATTAAAGGAAGCTTCTTTATCTCCGGCCTTCCTCTTGTTTAATGGGAAATCTTCACAAACTTGAAACAAAAATAAACCTCCGTTTGTGATGTAACAGCACAGTTTAAACCAACTTCCTAAACTGCCTCCCAATCCAGTACAATTTTGTTTAACTGGTGAGTGAGGTCATAAGCTAATCACAAATGTTACCCAAAGGTTATTTGTATTTTTCTGCTTCAATAAGATTGCATGTCTTGAGTTTTTAGTATTATCTGTTCAAGCAGTCATGCATTATTAGAACCAAATATTACACTTCTCCAGTCCTCCACCGAAACAGATTTCCTTTCACTCATCATTTTTAAATTACAGTGAATCTTTCCATGTTTTTATAATTAAGTTATTCTGGTCAATGTTGCTGATCTCAGCTGTAATCTTATCTCATGTTTTATCCTTCTTTACTCTGGTAAACATAAATGACTTCCACTCTCCATTAATTAGATTTTTACAGTCGACTTTTCAGTGGGATTCCTGTCCAAAGTAATGACAGATTACTTCAGAAATAGAAGGAGCTGCCAAAGAGCATCTGCAAAAGGACAAAAGGTGAAGATCATTCCAATTGTGTAAAAAAGGGTTAGAAACAGAGTGTTCTGGCAGTGCCACCATCATCAGGGCAGCCTCCTTTCCTCTTCTTTTTAGCTGTTTTTTTCCTTTCCTTTTTGCTGATAGGCACTGTTATAGCTTTCAGTTAGGTTTGTATAGTAATTTTGTAATGCTTCTGCTTTTTGATAGTTGTATACCATACAATTGTGTTTAACAGTATACTAAATAATGAGGGCTGAATTAGGACTCAAGCTACTTTACAATTCAATAAATTAAGCAAGTAATTATCCGTTAATATTTAACCTAAAAAATCTTGTAGAAATCAGGCCAGTTTGGAGTCTCCGGGCTTTGCCAGGAAGCATCAGACAGACATCTCACTTTAGGCACCCTGGCATCAAGTCGACCCCGAGTTCTGGTAATGAGAGGATGTCACCCGCTGCGCCACCCCGCCATTTATCACTCTTGCCAGCTTGATGTTCCATTGTACGAGTTTCGAGGTCACAAACATAATTTCGTGGTCTTTTGTTACATTGATATCATTGCCAAATGTTTCTGCATGACAGCCGAGTCCACAAAAAGGGTTAACCTCACTAAAAGCTCCCATTACCGTAAACTTTTCAAGGCACGCAGCATTGACCGTGACGGGTTCCGGCGTACACGGACACGCCGAATTGAGCAGATTCCGCCCCGAACTCTTCCGATTTGTCAAACTGTCTTCCTTTAAGGCGGAGCTTTGGAGTTGGCTGACTGGCCAGCGCTGCACTCATGGCGATTTACCGCACCTTATACAAAAAGCCTGGGGTTACAGAGTCCGACCGCAAAAGAGAGCCTTTAGGAAAACCGAATGTGACGTGCTAGTTTGACACTTCTAAAAATGAAAACCGCAAAATGGCATTTTAACGGTGCAGATTTTGGAATTAAGTTTTTGATAGTTTACACGATGACATGTAACGCATTCGAAATGAAAAGTGAAAGTCGCAGTAGATAACTGTGAGGTGGAATGTATCGGGCCGTTAACAATTCGGTGTTACCTAATCAGGATGTGCCGTTATAAAAAGGATCCCGTGATGATCGAAACGGACAAAAAATACAATCAAGCAAATAATTAAATTTTGAAACGTCCATACACAGATTCATTCTGACACCAGTTCGGGGTTGCGTGGGGCCGCATTTCATTTGGGATTGCATTCGGGGGAGGCAGATACCAAGAATGAACGGGACGCCAGCCCATATATTCAAACCATCGCTCGGAGTGGATGCGCTGAGAGCGGCCAACTTGCCACATCTTTTAAGGACGGGAAAGGAAACTCAAGCAAATTCGGAAAGAACGGCCACGTAAAACGTGACAACGACAAAACCTTCTGAAAGAGGAAACAATTTGTACACAGCCACACAAGTTTTTTGTTTTTTTTTTTAATTTCTCGTTTTGTTAGATCTAAAGTACTTTTATTTACAATTCGCAACTACAAACAGATTAAAGAAAACTCGTGGACATATCAATGTGAGCCACTGCAAGCATCTCTTGGGTACTCGATATTTGGTTCAAAAGTAAAGACAACTGATCTAATACTTGACAAGTTCATCTTACACATGAATAAATGTCCCAGATACACATAAAACATAAAATGATGACCTGGTGTCTAGTTAAGCTATTACAATTGTTCTTTTATACTTAACACTTTTAACCGAACTATTTCTAACAGCGTGTGGCAACTTACAAACATACTTAAGCGTAGTTTGCATCCTGCACCGAACCATCTTAAAAATAAAAAAGGCAAAACTTGGTGCACATTTACCAACCGAGCAAAGCGGATCGTCCCATTGTAGTGCCCTCCCCCTGCTCTTTTCAGTTCTGCTTTCCACGTTCCTTCAGGCCGTTACCTAAATAACAGTGTTGTTCCCTTTGCACTTTCTGTAAGTGTTGTAAACGGCCGTGATGAGATACGCCACTGCGCTGAGTCCAGCAAAGACTGAGGCGATGAGGTACACCTTATAGAGACAGAAGTGCTTGTACCGCTGCAGGGTGCAGTAGCTCATCTTCTCCGTTTTGTAGATCATGATGCCCAGCGACACGGAATATAGCACGGTGGCCAGCAGGTCGTGTACGGCATTGCTCAACAACCATCTGTCCCCACCCAAGAAAAACACAAGATTCTGCTTGTCCAGAAGCGTGATGATGTAAATCGCCAATGTTAGGAGCCAGAAGACCACCGCCACAAAAAGCACGAAGTGGATGGAGCCATCATATTTGTTGGTCGCGATGGTTATCCAAAGGCCGGCTCCCAGAGCGATCTGTAAGACCCGCAGAATGCCTACGAAGCTTTTTGCAAAGTCTTTGTTAGCACTCAACCTGGTGCTCCTCACCTCCGGCGGAGGGGGCATATTCCGATCTTCCTATCCACACGGTGGGGAGGAAGTGGGAAAATGAAGATGAGCAGAGAGCTCCCTGATCACTTTTTGCACCGTACAAACAAAAAATGACGTAGATCAACCGCCGGCAGGACAACTCGGAGAAAAGCGGTGAAGTGCAACTTGTTGCTCTAGGATTCGTGGGAGTCTTTTAAATATAAATCCCTAACCTCCTTCCTTTCCCGAACCGTTTCTCTCTCTCTCTCTCTTTCTCCCTCTCTGTACCGCTTCGGAAGGGGTGGCCCTCTTCGGGGAGGAGGGATGACAGAGGAGATTTAGAGAATACCGCTTCCTGCCCCTTTTCCAGCAAGCATGCTGTGCCGGTGCACTGCAAAGCGAGGGGTGGGGGTGTCGTTGAAGGGCGTTATCAGTTTTTCGGGGACTTTAGTTTCACTTGGAACATTTTTAGTTCAAAGCTAACGCCTGTTTGCAAGGCTCTCGTGTCTACTCAAAAGGTCAGGTCCGCAGATTTTGCCACACCTAGCCAAAGCTCTGACATCGGATTGTTTGTTTTCTCTCCACTTACAATTAGAGCCTGGGTGGTCATTTTTGAAGATACCGATCAGTTCTGCACGCTGACGCTTCACTTACTGGGTGAGGCATCGAGCTATTTGAGTTCGAGCCTTGGTTGGCGAGGCCACTGCGCGGAGCCCGCTTTCCTCTCCCAAACCTAAAATCCAAAATCAGATTAATCAGCAAATCTGTAGCGTCCAGTGATGAACTGACACAACATAGACCCTGGGAGGAAACGAGATAGAGGGTCAGTCCGTTTGGGGTGTCATTTGGTTTTGAATGTACAGGTTACAGCTTTTATTAATGGGAATTATGAACTCCAGCGATAGGTTTGATTTCAGATCAGGCTACTCTTGGTATGCTTTATCCTGGGGTTGGCTGCCGGTTCCTGGGCTAATCCACTCGTGTCCTGGATCAAGAAATGGACGGGTGGATCTAGCAACTATCCAGTCAGTTTTTAAAATAGGCTCCAGCTGCAGGCGAGACTCACTTAAGCCCCAGGCTCATTCAGTGACCTAACAAGCTCTGTGGCCCGTAAGATGACACTCCTGTCGTCAGCATTCTCTTTAGACCCCGCCCACTAAACGCCCGCCCATTCCCGAGTTACTACTGGACTAGCCGCCAGTCCGTCACAGGGCACCTTCAGGCACATTTATCACAGCTGGTAAAATAACAGTCTACACTCACCAGTTAACATAACACATTCACCTTTAAGATGTGGGAGGAAAAATTCACACAGACACAGATGTCCGTGCTGTTGTGTCTGTTTTTTGGGGTGCTGCAACGCCCCTTAGTGGTCACAATGTAAACTGTAAATGGGGTTCTCAGTTGTCCCCTTTCCACTCTGTGTTAGTCTGAACAAGTCACTTAACTGTATTGTAATCATATATAATAAAACTAAAAACCATTGTAATTAGTACTGTGGTGTAGTTTTCTTCAGATAAAGACTTGCAGCAGTAATAACAAAGGTCAAGTTAAAGCATATCTCATATTTCTATCACATTCTCATGTTTTATTATAAGTGATTTATTAACTAACAGTCCACTATTTACCTTTTAAATAATCTAAAAATGGTAATAAAATCAATTCAAAGTAAAACACCTACACTCATTACCTTCAAATGTCTGTTGTGTTTTTTGTTTTCAGGCAGCACAGGAGACAAGGACCGAGCAGCCATCAACCATGAAGCCTTCCTTCTCATGGCAAACTCCCAGAATGATATGGAGGACTGGGTGAAAGCCATTCGACGAGTCATTTGGTCTCCATTCGGTGGAGGTAATGCAAAGATGATCTGTGAGTGAAGAAAATGTTTCAGAACAAGAAAAAATGAATAGCTGCCTTCATATGTGTTAATAAACCAGTCTCCCAATTGGAGGTCAATTCATTGATTTAGTTTGAAAATCTTACAAATACTTATAAAAAGTACAGTACAATACTATATACTTTCATATTTACAATCCTGCTTAAACCATTTCATGGTCAGCAGAGCCTATCCCAGCAGCACTAGGTGCCAGGCTGAGAGCTGCTATGTATCACTTGTCAGTCCATCATGGGGTCTGCCCATGCTGGGGTAAGTTGGTAATTTCTGGTTAACTTGCATGTCTTTGTGGGAAAAAAACGTCATGCAGATATGAGAAGAACATGCAAACTCCATACAGGTAATATCTGAATGATGGATTAGAATCTGAAGTGCTGGATCGATGAGGTGGCAACAATACCCAATGTGCTATTATATTGCCCAGAAAAATGGTATTCTGTATTTGAATTGTTGTATATTAAATTCATTTACATGAGTAAAAAAGCAACATTAGATAGATAGATAGATAGATAGATAGATAGATAGATAGATAGATAGATAGATAGATAGATAGATAGATAGATAGATAGATTTTATTTAACCAAATGGGAAATTTGTCTTTTTAAAAAAAGAATAATAAATAAATATATATTATGACAAACAACAAACAGCTTTTCAAGTACACATCAGAAAGGCTAAAAAGAAAGGAAATGTCTGACTTGGCTGAAGATTAAAAGAGCAGTGATAGTAATAGTGAGTCATTATAAATGCAAATAAAAGAGTCCCAGTAGCATTTCTTGACACACTTTTGCTTCATAATTCATCTGCTGAAAGTGGTAAATGTTAGTGTGTCACAGAGAGGATGTGCAGCACTTTTCATAAAGGTCTCAGTTTTGTTTAGCGTCCCATAACTGAGCCTGAATTTTCAATTAGCTTGTTGATTTGGTGGGCTACTCTTGAAGTGATGATACCAGCTTAGTACACCACAGCATAGAAAATTGCTCTGACCATCACAGAGTTGTAGAACAAGTAAAGATATCACTACCCATATTAAATGAGGATTGCTCTGCCCCTTCTTTTATAGTTCCAATTTGTTATGAAGCCAGTTGAGCCTGTCATTGACGTCGACCCCCAAGTACTTGTAGCAGTGCCCCACCTCCACATCCACTGCCTGAATAGTTACTGGCTGGAGGGGCTTTTTAGTGCGGTAAAAGTCATTGACTAGTTCCTTGGCATTGTTAATGTTAACTTGCAGAGAATTCATTCTGCATCAAGAAACAAACTTCTCCACCTGACCCCTGTACTCTGTCTCATCCCCCTCATCAAAACACCCCCTAAGTGCAGAATCATCAGAGAATTTCTGCAAGTGACATGACCTGGTGTTATATTTATAGTCGGAGGATAGGACTGTTCCTTATTGTGCTCCAGTATTTCTCACATCCGTATCAGAAGCACAAGTCCTTGAGTCCCACAAACTACATTCTGCCCAATAGACAGTCCATTATCCAAGACACCATAGGCCAGGGGTCTTCAACTTCAGTCCTGGAGAGATACTGTGGATGCAGGTTTTCATTCTAACCCTTTTCTTAATTAGTGACCAGATTTTGCTGCTAATTAACTCTTTGCCTTAATTTTAATTGATGCACAACTTAAGACTCAGACCCCTTAATTATTTCTTTTTTCTTGAATTAGCAACCAAACAATATTAAGACACAAAATGTACCAACACATAAACAACAACCTGCATCCATCACACAATAACTGAAAATAAAGAAAGGTGAAGGCCTCAGTAATGTTGATCTGCTCAGGTCCACAAAATATTTTGACAGCACACTTAAAAAACGAAAATCAACAGTTTTGGAAGTGTCTGCCATGGCAGAATGAGCGCCATGGAATTAAATAACGGGTGTAATTAGCAACGAGAATTGACTTCAGATTAAGAAACTGAATGAAGTGAAGTTGGTTGGAGTTTGAGGCCCCAACTTAGTTGGTCATCTGTTGGCTCACTTCACATCAAATTTATGTTTAGGTGCCGTTTAAGGAAAAGAGAATCAATTCAGCAGTCAGAGTCTTAAGAAAAGTCAATTAAAATAAAGGGAAATAGTTAATTAGCAGCAAATACTGGTCACTAATTAAGAAAAGAGTTAGAATGAAAACTTGCAGCCACAGTAGCTCTCCAGGACTGGAATTGGAGACCGCTGCCATAGGCTCATCCACCTGCATATCTCTGCACTTACCTCTTAACACGGATGGTATGATGGTATTGCAGGTGTTGAAGATATCAAAAACATCATCTTTATAGTACTGCCAGTTTTGTCTGGATGAGAAAAAACCTTGGACAGCTGATGAAAAATTGCATCCTCCATTCCAATCTTTGGAGAGAGTGTGCAAACTCAACACAGACAGAGAAAGGATGGAGATCTCTGCTGAGTTTATTCATGCCTCAATAACAGCTACAGACATAAGGATGTAAATGAATGCCCTGAATTTATGTCTGCATGTACAGTATGTGCTTATTTATTCATTCATGTATTCTTTTATTAAGACATGAATAATAATCTCAGTTGTGGCGGACGGCCGAGGCCATTACCCAGCCAGGATGCCTCTACGTTGGAAGGAGAGTTTCCGGAGCTTTCCCCGAAGTGCTAGAAGGCAGCTCCCCTGGAGTGTACCAAGGGTTTGGAGCATGGAAGGTCATTCCTGTTGGGGCCCGTGGCCACCACCAGGAGGCACCTGGAGAGCTACTGAGCCCTTAATACATCTGTAAGTGCTGCCAGAACTGGGTCAATGAGCACCTAGAGCACTTCCGGGTGCCTTATAAAAGGAACCGACTGCCACTACTCGGAGAGCCAGAGTCAGGTGGGAGTAGAAGAAGCTTTCCAGGAGGAGAAGAGAAGAGAAGAGAAAATGAAATGAAAGGACTGTGCTTTATGTACTGAGCTGTAGGCAGCAGGCTAAAGTGCTCCTCAACTGTAAATAAACATGTCTGCTATGTGACAGCTTGTGTCAGGTAAGGTGGCTCGTACACCCCCTAGTGGTCCACACAATGTACCTGGTCATTGAAAGAACCAATACAAAAATATAACTGAATGGACTTGAGATTGGCAGTATGATGGGCCAACATTTAGTGTTGCCATCTTAAACCAACACATTCTGGTTCATTCTGCATTAATCCTCAGCTTTGATTGTGTTGCTTCCAAAAGAACTGAATCTTTCTTGCAGAACTGAGGGATTTAAATAAACAAATTCAAGAAAAGTATGCCATTTTTTTCAAGTCACTCCATACTCTGGGGGGGAAACCGATGGAAGAAACTTTATCTCTGAGTGCCATAATGCAATGAGAATGTACATCTCCAGTACTTAAAAAGTTGGGACAGGAAGGAAAATGCTAATAACAAAACAAATGATTTGTAAATTTACTTTGACTTGTATTCAAACAAAAACAGTGTAAAGACAAGGTAGTTCATGTTTCACCGAATCCGCAGCATTGTCTTTTAAAGATACACATTTCTTCTGAAACTGATGCCTAAAACATGTTTAAAAAAAGTGGGAACAGGGCGTTTAAGATGAATCACATGGTGAAAAGTTAAAATAACAAGGCAGTGTGACACAAGTGAGGCAATTAAAAAGAGCATCCAAAAAGGAGCCTCGTCTTTCAGGAGAAATGATGGTCCAAGGTTTGTCAGTTTGCCAACAGATGCATCAGCAAGCAATCCAATACTTTGAGAACAATGTCACCCAAAGACAAATCCATAGGATTTTGGCATTTCATCCTCGGCATTGAACAATATAATTAAAAGATTCAAGATATCCAGTCGGGTGTCTGTGCCTAAAGGGCAAGGCCAAAAACCAGTTTTGAATGCCTATGATCTCCAGTCCCTCGGAGGTCACTATCTTAAAAACTGTCATGTGTCTGTAATGGATATCATGACATGGGCTCAGAGTTCCTTTGGTAAACCTTTATCAGTCGACACCATTCAATGCTAAATCCACAGATGCTAATTTTAACACTTTACTATGTAAAGCAGAAGCCGTACATCAGCACAGTCGAAAATCACTGCCCGTTTCTCTGGGCTCAGTCTCATCTGGCATGGAAAGTAACATGGGGGAATTGTGTCTTGTGGTCCAACAAGTCAATATTTCAAATAGTTTTTGAAAAAAAAAAAAACACTTGTGTTCTCCAGGCTAAAGAAGAAAAGAACAATCCAAGCTGGTACCAGTGTGAGGTCCAAAAGCCATGGTATGGGGGTGTGTCAAGCCAATGGCATGGGTACCTTGCAGATCTGTGGGGGCACCATTAATGCAGAAAAATGTGCATAAATTTTGGAACCACATATGCTGCCCTCCAGAAGCAATCTTTTGAAGGGGTGTCCCTGCATTTTCCAACAGGACAACTCCAAACCCTATTCTGACCAGTGCCTGACTGCATGAGCAGAGAGTGCGGGCACCAGATTGGCCTGCATGCAGTCCTGACCTGTCTCCAATTGAGACACTTTATGAAGTGCAAAATTATGGCTACGGAATCTCCATATAATTGTGCAGCTGAAGACCCACTTAATGGATGGGTGAGGGAAAATTCCACTTGCTAAATTTAACAAACTTGTTTCTTCAGTGCTCCAACGCTTAATAAGTATCATTAAAAGAAATGGTGATGTTACACAGTGGTAAACACTTGATTGTTAGAGCTTTTCGGAACATGTTGCAGTTGTCAGATTTGATAGAAGTGTACATTGCATTTAAAAAAAATGATTAAATTCACTAGGCAAAGCATCAAATAATGTGCTGTTTTCAATATAGTACAGGGTGAATAGAATTTACAAATCACTTGTTTTTATTAGCATTTTCCATACCATCCCAACTATTCGGAAATTGAGTTGAAGGCAGTATGGTGTAGTGGTTAAGGCTGTGGACTGTAAACCCTGATGTTGTGGGTTCAGATCCCACTACTCACACCGTGTGAAGTCCTTTCACCTGCCTTTGCTCTGATTTTAAACAAAAGAAATGTAACCAATTGTATCTCAAATGTCCTCAGCTGCCTTTGATAAAGGTGTCAACCAAATAATCAGTTAAAGGCCTGGCTTACTGTATATTTATTTTTTTACCTGATCGTTATTTCAAATGTAACATGCCAATCACAAGTGCTTGTTACAATTGTTTCATTGGATATGCAAAGAAAGGTGAAAGCTAATTACAATGCAAAAAATAAAAAAGCGTAAGAAAAACACAGAGAGATGCTAAAGTGTTGGAGTTTAGTGAAGGCGAACCTTGAATTTTTGATGACAAAACAAAAAAATCAAGTCTCAGCACAAGACATCTTTACGGATGAAAGTCAAGATCTAGACTGACTCAAGATGGCGGTGAAAGCCCTTAAGAGGAAGCCAGGGCAGAAGAGGTGGGCCCAGGGGATTGTGAACCGGAGGAGACATCACTGATGCTACCGGTCGTCCGATCTATTAAGGAGAGAGGAGGAGGAGGAGCATTAGGCAACGGCACCAACCCTCGACTCGGGGTGGAATTACTGCTCAATGAGTCCACAAATTGTCTCCTGTAGCAGGGCGAATAATCAGACAAAGCAAATCCAAAAATAAACCCCATTTAATTTGAACAAAAAGAGAAAGTTCAAATTATTCTCATACTTGTTGGTGGTATACTTACAGCCCAGTTGCCGTTTAAATTGGTCATGTGCCATTCACAGAGACTCTCTCTTCAGCGAAGGCACGTCCTAATGAGGTGCCACCTTCCAGGAGTGTCTCCCTTTTATATCAAATGGACTAGAAAGGGCGTTTTCTCAAGGCTGTGATGGAAAAATGAGACAAGACTGTTAGCAACAGCACCCCCTTTCATCTCGGGGTGGTACCTCATACCTTAGGTGAGCCAAGGAGGCGATCCTCTGGCGCACATGCATGGCACTCCCAAGCATATGTGTGTGAGAAAGGAAACAGAAACACATTTCAGCTCAACAGCCTTTGCTAAGCGTCATGAAGACATAAGATAAATAAATCTTCTTTTATTTCCCAGTCAAGGACATACCTCAACAACATTGAATTATACATTTTTCCATTAACTTTTCAGCATGGATTTTTTTTCTAGCATAACCGCTTCCATATTTTTACAACTGGGGTACTGACAGGTTAAACAACTTACTCAGGCAAACTCAGTTGATGGGTCAGGGAATGAAATGACAATCTTGTCCATTAGTCCACACTCCATTAATCAAGGAGCTATATCAAATAAAGCTTGTGTGATAAGTAAAAGCAGATAGGACCCTAAACCTGTCAAAGAAGGGCAATTGTTAAAAGAATGCAAAAGACTGCTATTCTAGGTGTCAACTAATGTCCGTCATTTCGCTGAAATATAAAATCGCTTTAAAGCCAGGGTAGAGCTGCAGAAGCTCTTTGCTGTGTGCACTGATCAAAAGGACAAGATGGCAAACCACATCATCACGGCCAATGTGAGGATAGCTCAGAGCTTGATGCATTTTTAGGAGACACGCTGAATGCATCAAAACAGTCAGTTACACCCACACTGGTGGAGCTTCCTGTGGCAGGAAGTGAAAAATCAAGAGACTGTTTGAGTTTGCTGAGCTCTGGGCGGTCTAAATGTAAAGCTCCACCGCTGTGCTTTCATGTTTGCTTTTATTTCTACAGCAATACCTGCGTTGTTGAATGTGAAAGAGTGGGGTAGGAGCTGGCTTAAAAAACAGAAAAATAAAATTTCAGCTGCATACAAATAGATGGAAGGGAGTGGAGCCTTGAAGTAATTTGGAATTATACACTTGTGCTGATATATTTTAGATCAAAGGGAAAATGTGTATAATTAAATACAATTCTAAAGAAGTACATAATGGCACTTAAAAGAGAGAAAATGCGATAAATACGATTAATTAGTAATTTACTTACCAAGACCCATACCCAAACCCGGTTAATAGGGAGAATTAGCATCAGGACAGGCATACGGCTGTAAAAATCACACAGAAACTTCTATTGAAGAAGTCTAGTCAATGAAAAATAGCAACTCCATATAGAAATGGGAGTAGCTATAGAAGAAGAAGAAAAATTCATCCATTTTCTAAATGGAAACCAACTCCATACAAGATATCAGTTCAGAGCTGTGCCCATTCACACATATAGCTATTCCCATTCATACTCATCTTTGGGATGTGGAATAAAATTTTAAACGGGGAGAAAAGCAAAACACACACTACTTATGGGTTTGATAACAAATGGAGGACAATTTATAGGCTTTCATAGCCCACTTAGTCTACTACAGGTCTTGGGGCAACCATTGACGCCAATTAGATACTGGCCACATTCACCCACTTACTCCTTAGACCCACTTAGAGAATCCAGGCAATGAAATACCTGAATCTTACACTTGGAGAAGGAAACTGGAGCGTTATGCAAAAATCCACATGGATACCAGTGGTCATTCTCGAAACAGAACTCAGGTCCCTGGAGGTGTGAGGTAACAATGCAATCCCCTGTAGCACTGTGCCATGTCACAGCAGTGGCCACTAATGTCCATTTCTGAGCTTTTTATTGTCGTAGGAGTATGGGAAACCACTGTGTATTTCAGCCATCCCCAGTCCACTACAGGACAAACACCAGTTACAACACTAATGGTTTTAAACATTTGCTAACTCTATTCAGGCATGTTAAAACAAAAAAATCAACTTACTTATATTAAAAGAAGGAATTTCATTAAGGCATTTGCTTTAAATCCCTACTACTGGCTCCCTGTGTGACCCTCAGCAAGTCAGCTAGCCCACCAGTCAACCCACTTGTGTAAATATGGATGCAATTCAAATGTGTTCAAGCAACTTACAGCTTGTAAGTGGCACCTTAATAAATACACATAAATGTAAAGAAATACTTCATTCTCACAGTCTAAAGTCTAAATAAACTTCCCTGTTGGGAATGATTGTGAACATGTGAATGGGATTATTTACAAGGAGATGGCATCTCACCCAGGTTTGGCTTCTGCCTTGTGCCCTGTGCTGCCAGGGTAGCCTTTCTTTCATCAGATTATTACAGTGCCCTTTACAAAGTAGTCACCCTTTGGAAGTTTTCACATTGTGTTGCTATACAACTTTGAATCACGGAGGATTTAATTTGCATTTTCTGACACTGATCATCAGAAAAAAGAAACTATTTTATGTGAAAGTGAAAACAGACCTCTGCAAAGTGATCCAAATTAACTGTTCAGATTTACATTTTAGTGTGTGTGTGTGTGTGTGTGTGCACCCTGCGGTTGGCTGGCACCCTGCCCGGGGTTTGTTTCCTGCCTTGCGCCCCGTGTTGGCTGGGATTGGCTCCAGCAGACCCCTGTGACCCTGTAGTTAGGATGTAGCGGGTTGGATAATGGATGGATGGATGGATTTACATTTTATCATCAAGATCAAAGGAACGGCTGTGAGTTACAGAACAGTTCTGGATGAGAAACTAGTTCATCTTGGAGCAAACTCATTCACCTGAGCTAGGAGGAGGGATTACTGTTTAGAGATTAAGAGGGGACATGATTGAAGTATTTAAAATTATGAAAGGAGTTATTAAAGTGGGTTACTTTAAAATCAGTTCTGCAACAAGAGCACAGGGGCACAGTTGGAACTTGTGAAGGGCGGATTTTACAGAAATGTTGCAAAGTTTTTCTTCATACAAAGAACCATAGAAACATAAAATCAATTGTCAAGAAGTGTAGAGGACAGTAGGGATCTTCATATCTCAACTGGATATTATTTTGGTTCATCTAGGTGAATAGGATGGAGGAACTTGTTGGGTTGAATGGCCTGTTCTCATCACAGTTTTTCTAATGTTCTAATGCTGAAATATCAAACACCAAATAACTGACTGCATAACTATTCACCCCCTTTAAGTGAGTATTTATTAGCTGGACCATGACAGCCTTGAATCTATGCGCTCAGATCTCTAGCAGTTTTGCTCATCTGTACACAGCAGGTTTCCCCCACTCTTCTTTGTAAAACTGCTCAAACTCTGCCAGGTGGCATGGGGATCCTGAGTGAACAGCCTTTTTTTTTATGTTCCGCCACAAATTCTCTATTGGACTGACATGTGGACTCGACCACTCCAGAACATTAACAGCCATTACTGTGTAACTTTGACTTAATGCTTGGGTTTGTTGTGTTGCTGGAAAACAAACCTTCTCCCAAGGTGCAGGTTTCCTGCAGATAGTATCAGGTTTTCCTCCATGATTTCAGTGCATGTTGCTGTGTATCTTTATTTTACCCTCATAAGATTTCCAAGGCCTGCTGAAGAGATGCATCCCAACAGCATGAATTTGCCACCACAATGCTTCACAGTAGTGATGGTGTGATTTTGTAATGCGCCGTGATTGAGTTATACCAAACATGAAGTTTAGTTTGATAGCCATAAAGCTCAATTTTGCTTTCATCAGACCATAGGGCCTTCTTCCACATGACATCAGTCTCCCCCATGTCCCTTCTGGTAAACTCTAACTGACATATCATATGTGTCTCTTTGCCATTCTCCTATAAAGCGGCAACTGATAATTCACACCACACAACAGTTATTGTCTGACAATGTCTTCTGTCTCAGCCAGTGTAGATTGTAACTCCTACCGGGTTCTTATAAGTCTCTTGGTGGCCTCTCTCACTAGTCTTTCTCTTGCACAATCACTCATTTTTTGTGGAGTGTCAGTTGTGCCATACTCTTCCCATTTCTAAATGACTGATTCAACTGGACTTAGATGTTTTCTTGTCTCAATCCCCTGACTTTTCAGTCAACTTTTCACAGAGCTATGTGGAACTTTCTTTTGTCTTCATGGTGTAGGTTAGGCCACCATAGTGACCCATCATAATCTGGGCTTTCCTCATGAAGTTACAAATATACTTCAGACAAGTCAAAACCCCAGACAGGTGAACTCCACTGAACGAATGATGTGACTTTTAACACCAATTGGCTGCACCAGTGGTGATTTAGTTGTGTCGTATTAAAAGGTGGAGGGAATATGTATGTGATCGATTATTTTCTGTTTTATATTTGTAATTGGTTTAGACCCCTTTGCAGACATTTGATTTTACTTTGACATTAAAAAGTTCTTTTTATATTGAACAGTTGAGAAAAAAACAAATTAAATTCACTGTGATTCAATATTGTATACGAAAAAAATGTGAAACGTTCCAAGGGAGTGAATACTTTTTATAGGCACTGTAAGCACTCATCTCATAAAATGGATAAATGATTTTAGGTTACCTGAGCGACATTTCGCTGTCAATCACCCATCCTGCCCCACTTATCTTAAGGGAAATATGCTGGCTGCTACATCACAGTTTGCCTCCATGACAACCTGCGCGTTACTGTTTAGTTTGTATAGGGGCTGAGGTTTGCCAAAATTAAGATTCGTAATGCGGACATGCGTATTCCCTTGAGGAGCATTAAGATTCGCAATGCGATTCACGTATGCTTGCTCAAGCACACTTTGGGCAATGAACGATCTTTATATGAACAATGATTTGCATCTTTTTTAAACATTACCTCACGCGGTGTGGTGGGGAAATGACTAAGTCTGCGTATTACCTCACGTCATCGAAGGGCGTTGAAAGTTTGTTGCAAAATGAGAGAAATGGTAGATTGTGACATACCCAAATCATTGCTATTGCAAAGCTGCATGACTTCTCCGTGACGATTGATCGATCATGTAACGTGTAAGATTTGTGACGAATATCATTACGTCTGTTAGATTGGCATCGTTTTACGAGATCATTTTTGTCCTGCGGTTCCTAACCATTCAGCCTTTCCCCAGATGGGAGTGCAGAATTCCACCTTGACGCCATCTTCTGGCAGCTCCTCGCGAGTTAGGGCAACTCCCGAACTCTCCTAAATCCTGGTGAAGTTAAGAGGAGTTTCCTAAATTAGGAAAACTGATAAAAATGTTGAGGTAGGAGCACATTTCAATATCATCACTGAGTTTTTTTGAGCCAGTTAGGCCAGTTCTCTTACCTTGAGACGCTTGATAAATACGGGACTGTACTCGCAATAGAAGACCACGTGCAACATAAACTGATCACTTTTATTACAACGCGCTGTTTCCACTATCACATGCAGTAAAATAAGTGTGACACACAAGCACAATTTACTAGTTGCATAGCTACATGTATACACTAATATCAAGCGTCACTTTCGCTGCCCTGCGGTGGCATTTAATACTGGGCTGCGGTTAAATACGTGGGCAGCAGCCGTGGGTGACGATGTTGCTACAAGAACAGCAACGCACACAACAACCAAGATAATCTTTTGGTATAAACAAATCCATCATGTCTGAACAGACAAACGAGGCACTGACGTCAATACGGGATTGCGGGATCCGGCCACGTGGCCAAGTAGCTCACAAAAGTAGCCCATACAACCCGCCCCTATTTATCTCTGATTGGTCACCACATGCGGAAGGGCGGGAATGTCGCTCTTTCCTGTTCTGATTGGATAGAGACACTCGCGCACGGAGAAGTTCATGTAGCTCGAGCATCTCGGCGCTGCAGAAGATCCTGCGGTGGAAGGGAGAGTGGGCTTCTGGCATAAAGCGTGGAGTATTATTGGGAATACCTCAGAAAGAAATCGTTTCACAGATGCTGAAGGAATTTATGTGCTTGAAATAGGGTAAGGCTATATTTTGACTACTGCGCAGGACTAAGTGCTTTTGGCAGTTTGATACCATATGTTTATTTTCAAAAAACATTTGAATGTATATTTTATTACATATTTGCACAGTTTTAAACGTTTTACTTGTTAAACGTGTGATGATAAACGCTTGCGCAAAGCAAATCTATAATTCTGATGTAAGCATCTATAAGCATACTGTGTATTTTTTGCATGTACAATGGCAATGTTGACCCAACTTGACAGGCAGTTTGTTTCGTTTGTTCCTTTTTCCATTTTTTTTTTTTTTTGTTTTCTGTCCAGATGTTTCTTGCTTTTTTAAACTACTTTTTATTGTGAAGTAATGCGTGGACACTCGTCGATATTTGCTTTAGTTTATTGCAACGTCTTTAACCTTGAAGGTTATATGTTCAGTAAGCAGTCATAACTATATCAGTCTGAAAGCCTACATTAACCTTACCATCTGCAGTTTGCATGCAGTTGTTGATTGGAGTGGTTCGTGTAGCCTTTAAACAGGTGTGGGCAAAATTGGATTACAGGGAAATCAGCTCAAAGCGGCATTTCGTACAGATGGCTCTGCTAAAGCGCCATAGCGTCAGATCGTCATTTCCTGAACAATTAATATCGAGCTGGAAAGTCTTCCAGAGCAATTAATTTTATTCCATGTTTTTGGGTGTGTAGTGTGTATCTGGGCGTGTGTGTATGTCACACTGTAAATCGTAATGATTTCCTTTACAAACCGTTTGGGGACTTGGTATTCATACTCTGTTATTCAGGGGATTGACTGGTAAAATGTGATAACCATCCACCCATTTTTTAAAGGGGAGTTGTAGAGTTTCTTATCAGTGTTGGGCACTCCCAGACGGGTACACCAACACCCTCCTCATCTTTGATGGCTTCGAAGGGCAACAAATAACCTAATATGTGCATGTTTGGGGAAGAAAGGTAAACTAAAACGTTAGTAGCCCATACTGCCTCAACTGTGATGCTCTACAGCCAAGGAATTCAAATTTTAAATAATTCTGAATTAGTGAAAGCTAAGCAAGGAGTACATAATAAATAAAAACAGTTATGACAAATATCTAAACTATTAAAATGCGTGTTTCAGTTTAAATACTTAAAAGTCTAAATATCCTCAAATGTAAAAGAAATGCCATTGTTCATCTTCTAAATTGAAATCCATAGAGTGCTAGATCCCTAGTAAAGGACAGAGAATCAAAAATAACATTATATTTATAATCACTGACCTTAAATACCCATACCCCACATGCTTATGTTTGAAATTCTGCGAGTGGCCCTTGGAGGGTCAGGGCCACAGATATCAAAATGTGATCATATTTATGATCAGCAACCTTGAAAAAGCATATACCAACACCCCACATGCCTATATTCCTGATGCCCATTTTTAAAAAATATTTGTAAAAAGGAGCAACTTTAACTCCTTGTATTCCATTAGGGGGTGAAGCCCTGGCAGTCAGTCGATGTGGCGTGCACAACTTCAAGTCCTTTTGATAATTTCTGCTGAAGACACCTATTGGTTTAGTCTTTAGCGTAAGGGTTGTAATGTCCTTTTTTTGGGGTCTAGAGGACCTAAAATAGGGAGAAACCCAGAAAAGCTTAATGTCTGGCATAACTAGACTTCTGGACAATCAAATACCATATCATAATAAGGGAGGAGCTGGATAAAAAAAAAAATCCAGTGTGTTCTTCTGAACACAATAGATGCAGACGGCTTGTAGTTTCAGTTCAGTTTTCCAACCTTGTCGTCTTTGAGATGCAGGAAGCCACATCATGGTTTAAAAGTGAAAATCAACATTTTAAAAAACTTGGTATTTTTCCCTTCCTCACATGGTAATTTAAATGTTTCTCAGGTTCTTAATGTTGTTGTATTTTGATGGATTGTTTGGACTCTTCTGAAATATAAGCAGGCATGGTGGGGAGCATGAGCTGATGGCGGGTCACCGCAGCCACCACACAACAAACCACCTGCATTGGGACCCGAGTGTAGCAGGTGACACCTCAGCACCCACACTAGAGCATGCAGTGTACAAAATTAAGGCAGTTGTTTCCTTTTGGGTTTTTTACTAAACAGGTTTCAGATGGTTTCATTATGCTGGTACTGTACATTTTCCTTTTTTTTCACAATGTAAGATTCAGATCTTGTGTATGCAAAGTCTTTTTTCTGGTTTGACATTTGCATCTGCTTCCATATTCCTTGTCTGCTGGCCAGGAACCAGAGAAGTTGAACCTGCAGCAGTGTAAAGCTGTCCTGTCCTGGTTATCTTTAAGATTCTGGTGTATTGTGTTATTTTTAAAACTAGACTGGGCTTTTTTTTTTTTTAACTTACATTTTAAAAATGAGGAAGTGGAATGTGAAAACATTTTTGCAGAACTTCTGGCAGCTTAAAAGTTAGCCGATAGGATATTTAGAGTTAATGGTCCAGCTGCTAGACTCATGGGGGCACACCAGGGAAATCCAGGTTAGAAAGTGGTCATGGGGGACATGTGCTCTTTTTGAAGCAGTGCATAAGAATGCATGGAAAGGCAACAGAAACCAGGAAAGGGAAAAGAAGGAAAGAATGAGATATGGGGAGCCAAACCAGTTAGTGTGTGAGGCATGCTGTCAGAAATGACATACATTAGTAAAACATTGACTTCAGTGCTAACGGAGGCATTGGCAAAATGTTGTTATTGTGAACCCTCAAAAGTCAATCTTTTATATAAAAAAAAAACAAAAAAAAAACGCTAATAGTTCCATCTTTATGGGAATGAAGTTTTCCATTCCTCTGAGTGTAATGATGCATACAACTGGAATCCGACTAGCATAATGAGCCACATTGTTATGACGGAGAGATCCAGCATGCACAGCTCCTCATATAAGGATACTGTGCCAACTGACCGCTGTTGTCGTAACCTCTGATGTCACCCTGAGATTGCAGTTGGAGTGACTGGCATTTACATCACCAAACATTCCTGTTTAATGAAACCTTTCAACGCACTTCCTATTATAACCTTAGTGCAGAATCCCAAGAAGATGAATGAAGACTGTGATTTTTGCTGCCTTCATTGTCTTACAAAGTATCACATGCTTCTGAAGTGTTTTTAATGACTACTTGTAATGGTGCACAATTCTTCACTGTGTGTTTCCCCGTATCCAGGCCATACTCACTGACAAATTGTCTTTGTTATAGAAGTTATTCATTTTTTAATGTCCTAAAGCCCAAGTGTTGAACTCCGGTCCTGGAGGCCCGCAGTGGCTAGAGGTTTTCATACTGACCATCTTCTTCATTAGTGACATGTTTTTGCTGCTAATTAACTTCTTTTGCCTTACTTTTAATTAACTCGACTCTGCCACCCCTTAGTTGTTTCTTTTTCCTTAACTAGCAGCCAAACAATAATGAGACACAAAGAGAGCCGCCACATGACCAGCTCGCCTGTGCCCATCACACAGTATCTGGAACTGAAGAAAGGTGAAGGTCTCAGTAAGGCTGATCTCTCAGGTCACCAAAACATGTTGATGGTGTTCTTAGAAAAGCAGAAAAATCATCAGTTTTAGAAATGTCTGCTGTGGCAGAATGAGAGCAGCAACGAGCCATGGAATGAAATAACAGCTTTAATTAACAGCAAGAATCAGCTTCTCATTAAGAGATTGGCTGGAGTTTGATATCCCAATTTAGCTGGTCATCTGTTGGCTCGTTTCACATCACATTTCTGTTTGGCTGCCATTTAATGAAGAAACAAATCAATTCAGAGGACTGAATCCTTAAATACAGAGCTATTAAACTCAAGGGAAAAGGAGTTAATTAGCCGTGAAAACTGCTCACCGATTAGGAAAAGTGTTAGAATGAAAACCTGCAGCCACTGCAGCCCTCCAGGACTGGAGTTCGACACCCCTGTTCTAAAGAATTAATACTTCAGTTATTAAAAAGAAAGGCACTAATCCCTATCAGATTTTCCGAGATCAGAGTCCATCGCAGCTATAGCTGATTTCTCTCAAATGACACAAAGACCTGACCGCCAAAAAGGTGAACTGCATTACGGAATCATGGAGCTCAGGTAGTAGGTTAGTATAAACTGAATTAATTACACTGGTAGGTTTAAAATATTTGTGTTCAAAACATCTGGTAGTCCTTTCTTTGGGTACAAGTAAACAGTTAATGTGACTATTTTTCTAACCTGGTTTCATTTTACACTTTTTTTCTCGCTTATTTGACACGTTTGATAGAGATCAAGTATAATTCATCCATCCATCCATCATCCAACCCGCTATATCCGAACTACAGGGTCATGGGGGTCTGCTGGAGCCAATCCCAGCCAACACGGGGGCAAGCAGGAAACAAACCCCGGGCAGGGCGCCAGCCCACCACAGAAGTATAATTCATTCATATTAAATTAATAATTTACTTGCAGACACCAGGGGAATTTAAGGGGAAGAGCATTTAGGACTGAAGCCAGGAAGCATTTCTTTACACAAAGAGTTGTTTGAATCTGGATAAAGAGATTTAGCTGAAGCTGAAATGTTGACAATCTTTAAGAAGTATCCAGATGAGATATTGGGACAGCTTAGCTATTAGTTAAACAATCGATCTCGATGGAATGAATGGTCTCCTCTCATTTGTCAAATTTCTTACGTTTTTTTTTTTTTATCAATTCCATGAGCTTTAAAGCTACCATAAAAGATATAGTATGCTTCTTGTAATGTGTCTGACTATTAGGGGTAATAACAGGGCATATAGACAGATCCATTATGTTGATGCCTGAATGATTTGCAGCGCTTTTGGAGCAGCACGTCCATTATAAGGAATCCCAAGTCCTCTTACATCTCAAAAACGTGCAAGTTGGATTAGTCAACAACATTGAACTGGCCTTGTGGATGAGCACGCCCAGCAGTGAACTCACACTCAAGTCAAGAGTTGGGCTCTACCAAGCTGCTGATGTTTCTAGAATAATTTACAGTTTCCTTTTTGTAAAACTAGGATTGGAAAGGGAGTGAAATTAATCCTAATCTGTTTAGCAATGTATCTGTAAATTGTGTTGTAAATGACTCATTTTACTTCAACTAGATATAGTTAACCACTGGTAAATACAGTATTAATAAGGGGCAAATGTTCATTGGGAACCTGTTTACATTGGGAGTTTTTTAGTTGTACATTCAGACATTTCTTCAAGAAAGACTTTGCAGGGGTGAGAAACTGGCATAGTCCTTCCTCCTTTTTCATTTAGAAGAGTTGGCCATAAATTTCAGTAGAATATCTCAAGTGAAAGTATCCAATAGTGGGAGGTTTCCTTTGGGCTACATGTGCCCATTACACATGGTGAGAGAGTTTTATCACAATTAATATACGTTGTACTTAAAGATTCCCTTCTCTTATTTGTATGTCTCTTAAATTTCTTTGAAGGGCTTGCCCAAGGCAGGATTACCTGGCTGAAGAGTATCTACTCAGAATGGAAACTACTGCCACCATGGAACTTTGGAGACACTGCAGCCGGAGAAATCGCAAAGCAGCCTTCCACAATATCTTCTGGGGTGTCAACCTCTGCCAGCTTCAACGCCTCTTTAAGGAGTCGGGGGATAAACGAGCTGAGCAGCGGGCACGGCTGATCTGGGATACCAGTGATGAGAGCGAGCTGGCCAAAGTGTTGACTGGATTGAGAGGAGGCAGAAATCGGGGGCACAAACAAACCGCTCAGTCATCAAACAGCAGATGTGATTCCCTGGGGCCACGGTGGATGAAAGACTTTGGGAAAATGAGGTACGTTAAGCATTATTGGTAACATACTATGAATATTCATAAATATTAATACACTAGATTACAGTCCCAAAAACATCTGAATATAGTAATTCCACCAAATATATTTTTTTGCATATTTTCAGTATTAGTGCTCCTTTCCAGGTTATTTATTTGGTGTGGATAGGAAGAATTGTTTTTGTCCGTGCAGAGCCCACAGTTTACAGATCTCTGCTGCTTAGCTTTGTAGCATTCCCTGTGAGGTGAGCCACTCAGTCATATTCTGCTGAACAGCTAAGTGATATTACTACCCCTCAGTTCAAGGCAGCATCACTCGGTTTATTGTGTTGTCTACTTCCTGGCAGGGCAGTACTTTGTAGCAAACACTTTTAACTCAAAAAAATACACTTTTTAAGATTGTTTTGCTTGTTCCATATAATGTCAGATGAAATCCACAGTTGAAAAACTTAAAAAATGCCAGTGCCAAACTTAGTTTGTATTGCTTGTGCAGTGTTCACAGTTTTCTTTCTTTAATTGTCTTAAACCAGGGATATCAAACTCCGGTCCTGGAGGGCCGCAGTGGGGACAGGTTTTCTTTCTAACCATCTTCTTCATCAGTGACCAGTTTTTGCTGCTAATTAACTTCTTTATCTTTAGTTTTAATTCACTTTACTTAGACACCTTAGTTGTTTCTTTTTCCTTAATTATCAGCCAAACAATAACGAGACACAAAACTAGTCGCCACATGACCAGCTCGCCTGTGCCCATCACACAGTATCTGAAAATGAAGAAAGGTGAATGTCTCGGTAAGGTTGATCTCCCCTGGTCATCAAAACATGTTGACGGTGTTCTTAGGAAAAACAGAAAATCAACAGTTTTGGAAATGTCTGCTGTGGCAGAATGAGAGCTGTAACAAGCCATGGAAGTAATAACAGCTTTAATTAACAGCAAGAATCGGCTCCTCGTTCAGAGATTGGTTGGAGTTTGAAGACCCAACTTAGCTGGTCATCTGTTGGCTTGTTTCACATCCCATTTCTGCTTGGCTACTATTTAATGAAGAATCTAATCAATTCAGAGGCCTGGATCCTTACAAACAGGGCTATTAAAATGAAGGAAAAAGAAATTAATTAGCAGTGAAAACTTGTCACTAGTTAGAAGCCCACCAGGACTAGAGTTGGACATCCCTGTCTTAAACCTTTACTCTTCGTGATGCAACGTGAAAATCCCTCAATATTTTCTTTTGCTTATGCAATCTTTTAAAGTTTGCAAATCGTCCCTCTGAGTCTGCGTACATATTTGTCGCCACTGTTGCATTACTACACGTAGATTCTCCTTTCATCTGGTTGGCCTGGTTTGTACACACTGTAGAAAGACGTGGATGACATGGAAATCGGGCTCAAGTGTGCTAAACCATTAGGTCTTTAAATAATATGATATGCTGGAACGTCCACATTTTTGATGGTCTAGTGTACTGTCTGGTGGGAATACATGTGATTAATCCTTTTCGCAACTAACGGGGGCATTGTATTCAGTCAGGGCTTTGCGGCAGTGCACACTGACTAGTCTAGTTCTTTCCATGTTCGGTTCCTGGGAGTCTTGTGGCTCAAGTTTTTTGCTCCAGCCATTTTCACAATCAGTAAGTCATATTACATGACCTCATCTTTTAATTAGCTGGTCATTTTTCCTCCTCTTAATCTGAATGGACAATCGTATTTGGCTTGTATTCCCATTTTACAAATATTTTGTATTTTTGCCATGGTTTTAAATTCTTTACACTCATTTGTCCTTTTCGTTGACTGTGGAACTGGCGGGAGGTAACAGGAGTCTCCCGGGCCTGAACTTAGAAACCACTGGGACAGCTCATTCCCAAGAGACAGAAATGATATTAATACATCCACTCACCTCCTCATTTTCCAAGTCTGCTTTATCCCATTACTGGGTCCTGGGGAGTTGTAGCCTTTCCTAGCAGCTCCATTCAGACTCATGTCCTGGCCAGGGTGCCATTCCACTGAAGACACACACTCACTGTGGACAAACCTAAGGTATCCAGTTAAGAGGAAATCGGAGTACTTGACAAGTGGCCTTTCCAAAGCTGCTATGTTGAATGTTAAACTCCACAGTATTCTGCTTTTGCTATCAACTGGTGTTATGAATAAACTTAGAAGTCCTTGTCTCAGTGAATAAAAAGTGTGAAGCAGTTATTAGCTGTTTATCCTCTGAAAGTCTGTTTTCTGTATCCATAATTGTTGTTCTTTCTCTACATTTGTAGAATCAGTGAAGAATATGTAGAGAAGACAGGAGATGGTGGTGACGGCTCAGAAACTGAATTGGTGTCTTCTGGTGGCACAGGACCCACTGCAGGTCCTCCACTAGAGGCACCAAAGGAGCACTTCAGTCACCCAACATCTGATAGTAAACACTCATCGCAAACCTCATCTCATAACTGGAAGCGTCATGGATTGAGAGAAGGACGTCAAAAGCCAGAGCGGTATCTTCATCGTGTTTTACATTAACCTTTGTGCTGAAAGACAAAGTGAACTCTTTCTTTAACTACCTGACTGACAGTTTTTAGGCACAAGTAATTTGTTGCTCTTTTCCCAGTTCTGGCCCAGCAAAGTTAGTGTTTCACTACTGACTGAAGTGTAACACATTTGAAATTTAAAGTTCGAAATTCACCACCCAAACATTCCTTGGACTTCTCCTGCACAATGACCCACTTCTTTAGGTTGCTGGGCTACTGCTGGCATATGGAGGCAGGAATTTCAGCAAATATTTGTGTTTGAGTAGCTCCATACTGAAATGGAATTAATCATGCATTGAATTTCATACAATAACACTTTATATTATAGTCACTTGCACTAATGTGACAACATCATCTGACACTGTTAAAAAATCATGATGGAAAGCTCGGTCTTCACCTTTTCAGAACACTATATATAGACATAATGTGATTTTTTTTGTGAGAAAATATCATGTTACATACAAATCTCTTTTGTAATTTTAATTCCATAAAAATAAAAACAATAAAGAAAAGGTTTACGATTGTATTTTCTCATCCTTGTAGTTGATCTTTTGGTAATAAACTTGAGTCTTTTGGCATTCAAAGCAAATGCTGAGAACTCCCACCAACTCAGCAAGGACAAAGCCACATTTAAAAACTGTTGAGATCGAGATGGTATTTAAGAGAGTGTTGATGAACTTTTGAAAGGAATAATTAGCTTAAAAAGGGTTTAAAACTTCAATTGTTTGATGCTGTTCACGTCTATTTGAAAAATGTACGTAAAAAACAATCAAGCTGTAAAAAGCTACTTGATGTTTTGTATGAATACATGAGAGCAGTGGTTCCCAAACTCCATCCTGGGGACTCCCTGTGGCTGCGGGTTTTTGTTCCAAACAACTTCCGTTTTTCATTGGACTCTTAGCCTAATTAAGCGAGTCGTTATTTCCCAGTTTCTGTGTTTTGGAGTCAATGTAGAAGTTACAAAATTAAGTTTGGTAGATTTTTACTAAAATGTTCTAAGCAGTTATATGGAGAATATATACTGCTCAAAAGAATTAAAGGAACACTTTTTAATCAGAGTATAGCATAAAGTCAATGAAACTTATGGGATATTAATCTGGTCAGTTAAGTAGCAGAGGGGGTTGTTAATCAGTTTCAGCTGCTGTGGTGTTAATGAAATTAACAACAGATGCACTAGAGGGGCAACACTGAGATGACCCCCAAAACAGGAATGGTTTAACAGGTGGAGGCCACTGACATTTTTCCCTCCTCATCTTTTCTGACTGTTTCTTCACTAGTTTTGCATTTGGCTACAGTCAGTGTCACTACTGGTAGCATGAGGCGATACCTGGACCCTACAGAGGTTGCACAGGTAGTCCAACTTCTCCAGGATGGCACATCAATACGTGTCATTGCCAGAAGGTTTGCTGTGTCTCTCTGCACAGTCTCAAGGGCATGGAGGAGATTCAAGGAGACAAGCAGTTACTCTAGGAGAGTTGGAGAGGGCCATAGAAGGTCCATAACCCATCAGCAGGACCAGTATCTGCTCCTTTGGGCAAGGAGGAACAGGATGAGCACTGCCAGAGCCCTACAAAATGACCTCCAGCAGGCCACTGGTGTGAATGACTCTGACCAAACAGCATGAGCAGTTTGGTGGTGGGTTAATGATTGTCTGGGGAGGCATATCCATGGAGGGTCACACAGACCGCTACAGGCTTGACAAAGGCACCTTGGCTGCCATTAGGTATCAGGATGAAATCCTTGGACCCATTGTCAGACCCTATGCTGGTACAGTGGCTCCTGGTGCATGACAATTCCTGGCCTCATGTGGTGAGAGTATGCAGGCAGTTCCTGGAGGATGAAGGAATTGATACCATTGACTGGCCACCACACTTTCCTGACCTAAATCCAACAGAACACCTCTGGGACATTATGTTTTGGTCCATCCAATGCCACCAGGTTGCACCTCAGACTGTCCAGGAGTTCAGTGGTGCCCTGGTCCAGATCTGGGAGGAGATCCCCCACAACACCATCTGTCATCTCATTAGAAGCATGCACCGATGTTGTCAGGCATGTATACAAGAACACAGGGGCCATACAAAGTGCTGCATACAATTTTGAGTTGCTGCAATAAACTTTTGGCAAAATGGACTAGCCTGCCACATAATTTTTTCACTTTGATTTTTGGGGCGTCTTTGAATTCAGGGCTCTGTAGGTTGATCATTTTCATTTCCATCAAACGATGTGGCATCCTTTCGTTCCTAACACATTACCCAGTCTATATCAGTATAGATATCCAGGAGGATTTCTTTTTCCCATTGAGATCTGATGTTTTCAAAGTGTTCCTTTAATTTTTTTGAGCAGTTTATATATATAATTTTTTTTTTGAAATAACAGTATTTTCAATCTACTTTTCCAGGTGTTCTGGTTATTTAATTAATTATTTACTAATTAGCGAGTCTGACACTGAAGGCGATGCAGCTTTCATCATTCCGGGTGTCTGCTGTGCTGGTCGCTAATTGTCACTATTAGGGTTAAATGAAGACAGCAAACTACACGGGAAAAGGGGAAAAAAATAATATGAAAACAACAAAAGAGAGTTAAACATTTATATCTTTAGAAAAAAAAAAAACATACAGTATTTCTAAATGTCTTATAGTGTAAAATCCACACTGTTGTGCTGTTCTTTTGGCTTTTCGGCCAATTAAATGAGATCAGTTGGTATTGATTATCATCACCAATTGTGAATCTGGTGGGAGCAAAAACCTGCAGCCACAAGGAGTCCACAGGACCGAGTTTGGGAACCTCTGTACTTGAATATTCACTTGAAGGTACAGTTGGGTATCAGTCATTAGCAATATATAAACATATTTTTAATACAATTTGATTCACTTGAGAAGAGACTGCTTTAGTCCAACTTATTTCATTTTCATTACACTTATGCATTTTTTTCATAATGACTTAATAGGTGGTCCATGTGTCTGTTTTCCTTCAGCCTCTTCCTATTTTTGAGTGATGTGATGTAAATATGTCAAAACTTACCAGGCTTGTAATAATACAAAACTGAAAAATATTAAATTGTTAAATCAATAACCAAACTAGAAAAATATTTTTGGGGTAATAATTTCTTATAGAAAAATCTTCTGAAAAGAATGCAATTTCAAAAGAACTAACTTAGAAATCTTTGGGCAACTACATTGAAATATTGAAGTAAGTAAGGCTAAATAAAGAGAAGCATTTTCTTACAATTATGCAGTTACTGCAATCTTCGGCTTGGGCTCTCCTCTATTGTAAATGCCTTTGGAAGGCTACACTTGGCCAGTGCTGCCAAAAATAAATTTAGTAGGATTTTGTGTTAACGAGTAAAATGTGAAGAGCAACCCTGGACAGGGCAACCATCCATCACAGAAGACACACATTTGCACACACATACAGAGCCAGTTTTATTGACAGATACAAGCAATATTTACGATTGTGGGAGATTTGAAGACTCTAACCCAGGGGTGCCCACACTTTTTCGGCTTGTGAGTTACTTCTAAAATGACCAGATCGAAATGATCTACCTACATTAAAAATTATAGATAGATATACTGCATAACTGAATAACCTTTATAGCACAATAACAATTCAATACATTTATGGTCACTACAGTATTTTGATTTAATAATCGTCATGTGGGAAAAGGCTGACTCGCATAAATAAGTAGAGCCGTATAATGCAGTCAAGGAGCTTTTGAATTCAGCCCATTGAAAAATGTTGGCTGTCCGATTAACTGCTATTTTAGTTCCCTCTCCTTTCTCTTTCTCAGATTGCTTTTTGGAAGCACGTCAGTTTCATAGAAAAGTTCGAAAGTGCCTTTCCACATTTTCCTTTGAATAGCAATGATAGATTGACAGATCAGACAAACGCACTTCGATTGTGACATTGTGAGAAAAAAATCCTCTTCCAATTCCACGTCCAGCCCATACCCTCCCCAAACAACTTTTTTTTAATCCCTTCTTTAGTCGATATAAATTGGACGGCTAACTAGATCATAGCCGGAGTTTTGCAGTAGCTTGCGCGTTTGACTGTGCGTCCGGGATGACCACTGTGTTAGAAGAGAAGAGATCTCAGACTGGCCGCCCTGTATGTCAATCAAGTGGCAAATGCCATAGAGAGGATATATGATAGACTAACGTTTAAAAATTTTTTTTTTTGAATGCAACGCGATCTACCAGCACTACCTTTGTGATCTACCGGTCGATCACGATCGACACATTAGGCACCCCTGCTCTAACGCCACTTTAATAAACAATTCTCAGAAGATATCAAAGAAATGACTGCATTTCTTCACACCTTCGTTTCATCTGGTTTCCCACTTGCCTAATGAAAATAGGCTACTCTTCCTGGAGAGAACTATTACCTCAGCATTGAATGTGCTGTTTGCCATACTCAAGCCACGTGGCAGTGATGGTGCACTGGAGATCACATTCCAGAAACACAAAAAAGGATGTCAGACATCACAACTCTCAATGCACTAGTTGGATACTGTTCAAATATTGACTGTACATTAACATTCTGTCCACAGAATTCACAAACGCAAGGAGAAAAGTCATGACCCTGGCAAGTTCCTTTTCATGGGGCCACTTAAATAACTAATGTACACGGCAGCCATATATCTCCCTCTCCTAATACAAGAATGGACTGGCTTTCAGTTATAGCACCAATATATATATCTTGTGGTCTGCAGTCATAATCTATCTTCAGAAAAATAAAATAGGATTAGCAAACTCAAATCACTTCTCATTTTCTGTGCAAAGACAAACAGTTGGCCGAGTATTCCATGTCATGACATTTTGTGAAAAGAGATAACTGTCAGTCTAGTAGTACCAATACCAACCTTACATACCACAATACTCTAAAATAATGTTCAGATTGCATCCACACTTACATTACCGCTGTACATTTCAGACCACCACAGTAGCCTTGGCCAAAAAAAAAATGGACCAGTCTTACCCCAGGCTTAAAGAGTACTAGGAGTACCTTGATCTGCTCAGTCAAGATGAACACTATCTGGGCAATGACCAACTCCTTATTTCCAAATTCTTAAATAGCTTGCTGGAGTCTTTTGCCCACAGTCAGTCAATTTCCTTGGCCTCACCAACAATACAGAAAATTATTTTCTTTGAAGACTGCAACAGTCTTGGCCTACCTGGTCAAATCCAGAGACCTACTAGTCAGGTGCACTTGAAAGGTCCTATCTGACTAGCCAGCTTCCCTCACCAATAGACGCCAAGACTGCGAACAAGACAGGCGCAATGCAATTCCTGGCCACAACAGTTGACTGTTGCATCGCCATTGTCCATTCAGACCCAAACCCCTGTCTTTAGGTTCTTACACAATATAAGTGAAGCTTTTTGGAGATAGGGCTTTATAAAATGTCAGAAGTGAATTAAAGTCTTACAAGCATAAACGCACCATACACATGTGCTTTGTGAATCGGACAATCTGACTCCTTACCCATCAGACCAATTACAACACCACACTATTCACTACACCGTAGTGTCTCAGGCACCATCCATGCTACTACATTTTCATTTTAAAACGCAGACATTTGTCTCCATTTTAGTTTTTTGCCCACACTACACTGGTGTTTTGAACCAACAAAAGTGAATAGTTCTGAAAACACTCTCCAGAGTCGGATACTTTTTAAAATTTCCGGCACAGTGTTTCAGTGTGGATGGGTGAAAATGAAAAGATCTGAAAACACAGACTCCCATCGGACTTTAGTTGGTTTTACTTATTCTGTGGATCGTCCATGACTGGATCCTGCTCATTTACGTTGTCTCATTCCCTGATTGGTCAACCTTCATAGAACAAAGACATATTCTGACATAGCAGGCATAGAAGAGGTGCTTTCCATGGCGGTTGTTGTGTTCCTTACCAGTACGCATCTAAATTGCATTTTGTACAATTACTAGATATTATAGTCAAGCAACAAGTTACACTGGACAATAAAAGTCGGCAGTCATATACAGTACAGTACATGCTCAAACTGCATACATACATACATACATTCAGTCTGACTGAAGTGTCATGACAGACTATACGTGTAGAATGCACACTCCATGTGTCCCTGCACAATTAATTTTACGGAAATCCCAAACATTCGAGACATCACATAATCTGCTCACACTACAAGATTTCTGAAATGGCAGAAATTCTGTACGGCAGCCCAATCATAAGATGCAATCAGGCATCACAACCCCTCTAATACTGCATGTAAAATGTTTGATGAAGCAGAAAACCAGTTGGCGACTGCAAAGAGGCCTTAAAATCGCGCCAAACTCACATAGTGTATGCCTGGTTAAAGATGTCTAAGTTGTGCGCACGTCCAGTATAAGCAGGTGATTACAACATGTGTTTTCACTTATTTTAGTATGTGTTAAAAAAACTTATGTAAATGATAAGAGGGGACTGGGCGGTCTCTTGGTCTGGAACCCCTACAGATTTTATTTTTTTCTCCGGCCTTTGGAGTTTTTTTTTTGTTTTTCTGTCCACCCTGGCCATCGGACCTTACTTATTCTATGTTAATTAATGTTGACTTATGTTTATTTTTTATTGTGTCTTCTATTTTTCTATTCTTCATTTTGTAAAGCACTTTGAGCTACATTTTTTTGTATGAATATGTGCTATATAAATAAATGTTGATTGATTGATGTGAAAATGCTATTGTAGACAGAGATCAATTTTGGTTAAAAGCACCATTTTTAAATTAAAACATAAATAGTGTGAATATAGCCTCAGACATGATGAAAAGATCACCAAGTCACATCAAACTGCCCCAAAAGCGCTAGCACCACTACACTTGGGAATTTTGTAGATTTAACAATTGTCCAAAAAAGGCCATACTTATCACACTTAGTAACTCCATCGTCCTCCCAATAGGAATTCAGCCTGGAATTCATCCATCCATTCATTCATTCATTTTTTGATTCTGCATAACCCATCTGAGAAGATTTAAGAAGGTAAAACATCTGCCAGGAACAATGAGTACAACGCTGGGACCAGCAACCTAAAACTAATAAAATGATTTTATCGGGCATTTTAGAATTCCTTGGATGATCAGAGAGTTTCTTCTCTGCTCACAGTTCATTATAAAATCTGTTAGTCGTTTCCTGTAGTTTTTTTAGATCCACGTAACTGAATCTCTGTTATCAGAAAAATATAAACGGAAAAAGTTCACAATGCACAGAGGAATGCTCTCATTCTATTTTCATTGCCAAGTAAAAAGGAAAAAGTGTTTTAAAATATTAAAATAAAATGAGTGCATTCAAAGTAAGATATATGAAGATAAAGGCCGAGTCAGTGGAGATGATCACAATGAACATAAACCTGAGCCATTAAGTTTGCAAGACATTTCTTTTTTCTAGACACCCTTATTAGAAAGGCAAGAAGACATTTACATTAAAGGCTCTATAAGCAGACAAAAGTGTAAGAACCCAACCAAAGAAGAAGAAAGAGACAGGCTTAACATGAGAGGAATACAATGGATTCATTTATAAGTATTTCTTTCATTAAATACAATACATACAAATTATACAGTGCAATGTCAGAACAATAGGATTTCAGCCCAGTTTGGTAGCTACAGCAGTACATTTTGGTAAGAAAAAAATAAATCTTATGTGCAACAAGGCCTTGTCTTTTGATGCCATCGTAGGCACAAACAAACCCCATCTTCAGAGTTGCAGGTTTTCATTGCAGTGTCAAAGTCAGAAGCACGGCTAATTTAAGTAGGCATTTTTTCCCCTGGTTTTCATTTTCTTTATATGATAACCAAAAGTGCAAGTTTCTCTTTTTTGTCACATACTATCAAAAATCTGTACTATTTACTTAGGACTTGTAGTGTCGACTTTGAAGATGAACACTGCCTACAGACATTACACCTGCATCAGCTCACCAAACCAGAACAGCCTCAGACTTAAGAGACTGGATGCAGAAAATGTCGAGAAACAATAAAATTCAGTGTTTATCAGTAAAGCAAAACACTGCCTTGATTTCTTTAATGTTGAAGGAGATCAATAATGAAATCTAATTAACAAGAAATTTATGTACAGCTATAGATCAAATGATTAATGAAACTGCAATGAAAGCCTACAATTGCCAAGCCACTTGACAACTGAGTTTGCTTAATTATACAGCAGAGGGACAGACAGCAGCCACCACAAGTGCTCTGCGTAAGGAATCATGGGTGAAGGAGAGTGCCAGACTCCCCTCTCTTTGCAACATTTTTTTAACATACAGGGACTCGTCACCAAAGTGCCTGTGCACAGACACCCAAGAAACCATCTTCCTCATTTCAAATAAGTCCTCGCTCATCTCTTTTGCCTGCATGTCCAAGTTAAGCCTTGGTCCAGGCAATTTAACTTCTCAAACTGCCAAAAGCAGCATCTGTTGCATGCATACAAGCATAAATGCCTTCTGTGACGCAGAGATCTGTATGAACAAGTCACGTCCAAGCCTCAGCCTTGAGGCAAATACGTCCATCAAGTCAGGAAGTCTGGCTTAGTGCTGTTGCTGTAGTGCTCTTAGCTTCTTTTCTACTCATTCAAGTTTATGTATTGTCAGTTGCCAGACATTATCCAGATCTGGGTGGACAGCAGCTGTAATTTCTAACAAAACACACTTTTACATTAGATCATCTTACATCTTGTACCCTCTTTTTATCCAACGTGATGTCTGAGGACTACACTGTTCTAATACTGGACGGCTCCGGCACTCATGAAGGGTGCACTGCTCCTTTCTTCTCCAAAATGACTTCCTCTGATTAATCACACTTTGAGACAAAGGGAGTGGACAGGGAACACTGAGTGAACATAGTCTTAAATTACTTCCAAATTATGTAAACAAGTGGCAAAAAAATAAAGACATGCTGAATTAGTTAAAAAATAATAATAAAAGAAATGAACTGTGACCATCTGTACCATAAACTTGACACCAACTGTAAAAATATGGCAAACATTTGTGTAAACAACAAAAGCCCTCTGCAACAATAAATATTTTTTAAGACATTAAACAATAAAAAAATCCACCTGTTTAAAACAAAAGTTTAGGAAAACAATATCATTTTTTTTAATTACTTAAGCAGCCTTCCATCACAGACAACTTACCATTTGGTGTGCCAGTAAGTTTAGAACAATCAAGTTTTAAATAATACAGGTTACTTCACATTTTCATTAAAACAATTCAGAAGAGCTTTCCAAATAAAATTTTGATCTCTCAGTTTCCAGAAAATAAGCTCCACTTTAGCACTTCCAATTAAGTACCGTTTCTTGGTCACAGTAAATATGGGCCGGAGCACGCTGCATTTTATTCTGTTCAGTGAATCACATGTTCATGATAACCCCCCCAGCATGAAGGCCCCTAAGCTGAGATGTGTGGGTTTGTTTTAAACAGGACCTTTGAGAAAATGTTGAAGAACATTCAAACATTTAGTGCTAAAAAATACATTTTAATGCAAAAAAAAAAAAAAAAAGTAGTTCCGCCCCTTACACTAAATTGCTCCTAATTCCTAGTAATAGTGCAAAAAGGAAGAACTATATATGGTCCACTAACTGAACTGATAATTTCCGAAAATGTTAAGAAACATTTTCATAAAGGCACCAAGAGACTCTCACCTACTAGATGTGGATCTCAGTTCAGCATGATTGGGAAGTCCACTCAGTCATTTCAGCCTCTTTGTCTCTAGTCGTCAAAGGTACGAGTACAGTGTACAGGTCCTCATCCTGGCTCAATGTCTTCTCTTTGCACTCAACTAACCCAAGCACTACATCTTGCATTAACCCATTTCACTGTGGAAGTTCAAGTTATTTGTTCTCAAGCAAATGTCCACGAAAGGTCATGAATCGCTACCAACTTTTCCGCTTGGCGAAAGCATGGTCAGAATGGAATGCTCTTATAAGGGCTTTAATATGCAGAAAGATGGCAACTATAAATTGCCAAATTGATATCGATGTTGTTAAATAGGAGGAAAGGACGTGGTCATGAAAATAAAATCTCCCCACCTTACCCAGCAATGTTTCCTCTTTATCAGATTATGTTCCCCTGATAAAGAAATTAATGGCAATGTAGTCCTGAATGTTATGTACAACACTTTCCTAATGTCCTTTGGCCATGCACATGCCTTAAAGACTAAGGAAAGAGCTCGGGAAAAACAAAAAATTTACTGAGAAGCCCAGAAAAAAAAATGTGTTTCCTGTCTCATTCTCGTTGCTGTTCCAACATGCTGGGAGACAACTGTTCCCCAAATCTCTTGCACGTCTACCACCACGTGAAGAACGGCCTCCGACTCTGGAAGCTTTGGGTGTATGATTCACTGGTTGAGCGCTGCTGCGCCCTTGCAGTCTCCACAATCACAGGGGGCATTTGCACAAGCTGCAAAGGTGTTTTCCCATCTTTCAGTGCCTGGCAGAGGTTCAATATCTAGAGCACAGAAAAAAAAAGAGAAAAGAATTGACAACAGTGAAGCAGACTACCATCCATGAAGCAAGGGAATTTCTATTCAAAGAACTGCTCTTGTGTCTCGTAGATAAACACGTCTCATGATCAATTAGCCCATTAGTCATCAGATAACAACATTATGCAGAAAGAAGCATTCAGTCTTTCGAAGACAGTGTTCATTGTCTACAGCATACAAAGGAAGTTCATCAGATTGTCACTGAGACTTTGTTATCCATTTTCCTTTCCCGCTTAATCCCAGGCAGAATCAAAGGATGCTAAAAAACATTCTGCAAGCAGTATCAGATTTATTTCACTTTCACATTTGTCATTAATGGCATACAAGTACATCATTTATACTGATCAAATTGCTACATGAAGATGTGATTAATTTTGATTTTTAAAAAGAAGGCCTTAATGGCTCTCCAGGCTGTATGAAGAATGGGACATTGACAGGCCTACTGCCTACTTCACCTGCAGCTTATTTGATCAGGTAGTGCTGAAAAATGGAAACTTGATTTACTTGAAATAACTGATTGTCTCAATGTGATGAATAAATTAATTATTAAGCACATAGTAAATATTCACATAGGCTAAAAGACATGCACATGTACATTGAATGTGAGTGATCCATTATGCCATTGATAACATAGATTAATAATTAATATGCACTCTGAGCTCAGTTTCTATAGATACCCTTTCTCAAGCATAAGATGTGGACAATTTTCTACTGTGATTGGGACTCAATACGTGTCTATTAGAATTACAGAATGAGTTATCAACATTTTTTTTTTTACATTCAAATAGGAAAGTCAATAGATCCAAAGTGTTTTATTCCTGTTGCAAAGTGTTCTTCACAAGCAGAATCTCAAGAAAAACACATATTTAAACGGAGTATGTACATTTTCAAATAAGATAGTATCACGGTCTCTAAATTGAAAATATGTTCGAAAATGTTTATGTTACACAGTTTCTAAATATACCAGTACATTATAGATGATGCATTAATAAAATAATTTGATTGTTAATAAACTTACTTTTATGCTTCAAGGGTATCTTTTACAACAAGACAATGAGAATTAATAAAACAACATTTATTTATATAGCACATTTTCATACAAACAATGTAGCTCAAAGTGTTTTACATGATGAAGAAAGGGAAAAAAGACAAAATAAATAATTAAAATTAGGGAACACTAATTAACATAGAATAAAAAGTAAGGTCTGATGGCCAGGGAGGACAGAAAAAAAAAAAAAAAAAAAAAAAAAAAAAAAGAAGGCTGGAGAAAAAAAAAATCTGCAGGGGTTCCAGGCTACGAGACCACCCAGCTCCCTCTAGGTATTCTACCATAAATGACCTCATAAATGACCTCAATCAGTCCTCATTGTATTCAGGGTTCTCATGGAAGAATTTGACGATGACAGTCATTTAGGGATGAACTGTTATAACGGAATACAATTCAATAAACTATTACAATAGGTACAGTTTAATAGCATTTACCATGTAAGCCCAGTTGTAGTTCAGGTCATTATTCATCGCCTCTAAATCAAAATATTAAAGAAGGACCTGTGCTGTGTCCTATGCATTTTTTTTTCAGCTGCACATTAACAAATCATTATATCAACTTGACATGTCACAGGAAGCACACTAGTTAGTCCTGCTTTCTCACAGGCCTGAATGACAGGGTAAATCCTACCTGGGACTCTACTTATATTTTTATCTTCTCTCCATGTTTTATTTAGATTTCTTCTGGTACTCCCGTTTCCCTTTACATACCAGAGTCATAAACTTTAAAGTTCCCAAACAAGATAATATCGGCAATTATAAAAGTTGGCGTCTGTGCTTGTACTGCCCTGCAATGCACTTATATACCACCGAAGGCTAGTTTCTTGCTCTTTGCCTAATATAGTCATTACAGGCTTTGGCATCTCATTTGATGACCACATAATGTTCTACAGTGTATACATACAAACATAATGTTTGGGAGAAAGACACATTTTTCCCTTTATGTACCCCTCTGCTCCAGTTTAAAATTAAATTACAAATCAAACAATATAGATGTGGTTAAAGTTCATATTTCAGACTTTACTTTAAGGGTATTTGCATACATTTTGGTCACACCATGTAGACTTTTAAACATAGCACCCCCATTTCAGGGCACCATAATATTTGGGACATAGCAATGATGTGTATATTAAACACTCATATTTAGTACTTTGTGGCATATCTCCTGGTGTTGAGGATCTTCTCTGGTGGTCTATACATGGTGGAGGGAACTGTATATGGGCTTGAATAACAGATAAACAGATGGAATATATTGACTTAATTTTTTTTTTTTTAAAAGTATAACATACAGTGTATATAAACATGCTCCTATGGAAAGTTTACAAGATTTTATTGCTGTACTATCTAAGATGGAACGAAATCTAAGTAATCATTGCAGATCTCAATGCATTCAGCGATAACGTTTACAGCTGAAATGCATTTTGTAATGCATGTAGTAATAAAAGGCATTGCATCTTTCATAACGACAGAAGACATATCAAAAACATTTGAGGTAATAAAACGTATTACTACAAATATTTGTGATGCTCCACCTTTTGACATAGCAACCAGACAGGCACTTATCCTTTTATTATGGTGGATACCATTGAATCATAATGAATTAAATTTGCCTTTTCTGATATTGATCAAAAAAAAATTGTCTTGCTGGAAAACGGGTTTCTTGCAAACTGCAATTGTATTCATCTTGCCCTCCAACATCAGGAGCCTTCCAGGGCCTGCTGCTGGGAACTCTCCCCACAATAGGATACCGCCACCACCATGCTTCATGGGATGGTGTGTATACCTGATAATGTGCAGTAAACATGGCATTTAGTCTGACAGACAAAAAGCTCAGGTTTTGGTCTCATCAGACCTTAGGACATTCTTCTAGCTCACTTTTAGTGTCTCCCATATGCCACTTTGCAGAAGTCTCTTCACTTTGGTATTAAATGTTTCTGTTGATTAGTGTCAAGAAAACCAAATTAAATCCAGTGTCATTCAATATTGTATAAGGTTAAATAGTAAACAACGTCATTTAACTATTTGATGTAAAAATAAAGAAAACTATTTGCTAGGAAAAACCTTTTTATCCTGTAAGTGATAATAATATAAGTTAAGCTTTTGAGGTAACAATGTATATTAGTTTAACAGCTTGTTTTTTTTTTTTTCCTCCCAAAGAGTCTCTCTTGCATTTTCTACAGTGTGTTTAGCTAATCAAATTGCTTCTCCGTGTCATAAATACTTTTATTTTTAGAAAAGATTCTTTTTTTTGAGTCAGGCTGAACAGTTCACCTGGTCATGTTTCGATTGAAGTATAAAGTTGGTTCAAGTGGGTGTTATAATCTCTTCCTTTAAAGAATCTGAAGAACCATGGATTTACTGGGATTCTATAATAACAATAAAATATGAAAACTTTCAAGGGGTGAATACTTTTTACAGGTACCATAATCAGAGGCATAGACACTGAAATAAGCTATTCAATGAACTAATAACTAATAAGCCATTCAGCATAGCTTTATCTCTACGTGGAAATCTAGAATATACTTCAAGAAAACAAACACATGTATAGGAAGAAGATATAGAGTTGGAATACTGAAGAAGCAGTATAGGCGCTTGTCTAGGTCACATTGTCCTTGACTGGGACTCTGTAGCAGACCCATTTTGACAGTGAAATTTAGAAAGTTTTTCACTATTTCTTTGCTGGAAAGTCATTTTACTATGAATCATATCCTTTCACAACCCTCTATTAGTTCCATATATGCACCAGTTTTTTGGTTCAAGGGAACAGGAAACCTGTGCCCATCCTGTCAGCACTGGCCACCAGACAGGAAACAAACTTGGATGGGTCACCAGTCTACTGGCTAAAACCATCAGATTCCCTAACATGCATGTCTCTGAATAGCAAAGAAAATTCATACAGACATTCTGAGAACATGCAATCAAACTTAATGGGTGTAGATGCGCACTAATCGTGCAACTGCGGGGAGTTCAATGGGGAAACAAGCTGATTGGCTGTTAATGTGCAGACGTGATCAGTTCAGCTGTTCTCCATTGATGCTCTGTGGGTTGTTAAGCAAAGCATCTGCACCCACAGAGTACAAAGGAGCCTGATAAGGATAGAGGGGATGGAAAGTGAATGATACAATATTAGAGAAGAAATACTCAGAAAAGTGAGTAAATCAAAAGAACATTCATGAAGAAAAGAAGGAGTAAAGATCAGGAGCATTAGCCATTGCTAGTGACAGTTGGCATCATGGTCAGGTTGAGGCCCCCAATGTGAGCCACAAGAACGGCGCTCTTGGCTTAAGGTCACTCCTGGAACCAGGAGCGGGCAAAGGGCTTCAAGGAAAGCTGGGCTTTGGGCATTCCATCAGTGACCGGCAGCGCTGGCTGATGTGAAAGCCATTTTAAAGGCTGACTTCACTCAGCCCCTTCTGAGGAGTCCCGATGAGTGACTGTGGGGTGTAGAAGGGAAAGAAAGGCACTAAGGCTCGGGGAAAATAGAAGGCACTTGATTTTAACTATTTGTTTTTAGTCTTGATTTTTATCTTATTTTTTTGGATTATTTATTGACTGATTTTATCTACCACATCTACCACAGGTCATTATGATAACACTTGACAAGAAGAATTCATAATTAATTGCAGCAGTACGGTATTTGAGGGTTCCTCTAGAGCAGGGGTGTCCAACTCCAGTCGTGGTGGGCCGCAGGTTTTCATTCTGACCATCATCTTAATTAGTGAGCCAGTTTTGCTAATTAACTTGTCTTGCCTTAGTTTTAATTGACGTGATTCAGACCCTTTAGTTGTTTCTTTAACCTTAATGAGCAGCCAAACAATAATGAGACATAAAATAAGCTGCCACATGACCAGCTAACCTGAAAATAAATAAAGGTGAATGTCTCGGTCATGTCAGTCTGTTCAGGTCACCAAAACATTGTGACGGTGATCTTAGAAAAAACAGAAAACCAACCGTCTGCTGTGGTAGAATGAGAGCAGCAACAAGTCATGATATTCAACAATGACTAACTGCTGGAATTGGCTTCTTATTAAGAAACTGGTTGGAGTGAAATTGGTTGGAGTTTGACGCTCCAATTTAACTGGTTATCTCTCAGCTCGTTTCACATCTCATTTCTGTTTAATGAACAAACGAATCAATTCAGAGGAGTGAATCCTTAAAAACAGGGCTATTAAAATGAAGGGAAAAGGAGCTGATTAGCAGTTAAAACTGCTTGCTGATTAGAAAAAGGGTTAGAATGAAAACCTGAAGCCACTGCGGCCCACCAGGACCAGGGTTGGACACCCCTGCTCTAGAGTGTCTCATTCTCTGGCACGATTTGGCTCAAAAACTAATCAGCACATCATCATCATCATCTCATAACAGGCTTATGTTTCGAGTCTGGTATTTTTCTCTCCAGCCATTTTAACTTTAGACCATCTTCAAGAAACTGACATGCAGACACACACCCATCATCGAGATATCAATATTTTCAGTATCAGGAAACCTTAAAATATTGGAATCCGTTGAAAACCAGAGATCAACATTTTTGACAAACCTAAAGCTTTCTCTCCCATAGACGACAGGTTGTGGTGGGGAAGGGCACAAAACAAAAACGTTTGTTTATTTAAATATTTGCAATGTACTTATTTATTTGGACATGAATTGTTTGAATAAATTGCACAATGTACTTTGCACCACTCTTGATTTGTATATGCCCTCATAACACTAGTCTATCATGGTCATGACTACTGATGCCTTTGGAAGCATGTAATGCCAAGGCTGTGGGCAATACAGACATCACAGTTCCACATAGTCAGTGCCCAGGCTGGGATTGGAACAGTGAGATGCATCATATTGCTACCTATTAACATACAGTCTTTATTTTATAGTTTACTTAAATATAGTAATGACTATTAATGGAATTACATAAAATATAGTTTGAAATCCAAAGATTATTAACTTTTGCGTGAAGTATGTTCTGTATCTATGAAAAAGGCCTACATCTGGCTAATATTCCAGACAGATGTGGCTTAAAACTTTCTTACAGGAAAGCAAACAGCAATAAATTGGAAATATCTAAACATAGGGAAAAAACAAATGCAAACACCTACCTGTCCTCTCATCACTGCAATCTGTTTATGGAACTGTCCCCTGTCAAATCCTGGGTCTTTCTGGGAAAATAAAAATCCTCAATGTTAAAATAATAACATTACATGTAATCCATGTAAGAAGGTTAAAGGTTACTGGACAATGACACTATTAAATATTATTGCACAGTGTAATAAACTCGCCTCAAGATGTTGTCCTCACTTACCTTAAATAACTCATAAAGGTCTTCCTCTAGATCTTTCACAAAGTTGGGGTCTGAGATTTTTGGCAAAACAAGGTCTTTGATTTCCTGTGAAAATGGTACTTTGGCTTGAGCTAACCAAGCCCAGTAGAAGGGATCTTCAAAAAAATAATGATAAAATAGAAATAAATACACTTCAAATATGGAATTGCATGATGTTTGACTAACTACCAAATGAACATGATATGATTACTCACAGGCTCTCCAAGAATCCGGGTGTTTCAGTGGGAAGGCCAAGCCATTGTCTATTGCTGCTAACTTGATAATCGGTTCCTTAACAAGCACCCAGTCTGTGTCCTGCAAGTTAAATAAAAACCTTAAATTTAGTTCCATGATAATAAAATCTTCAAAGCAGCCCATCCAAATAATCACAGGTCAGTTGAAATCAATTCCAAAATTAATCAACATGAGAACTGCTGGTTAATAAGCACAAGAAACACATCAACAAGAAGTTTGAAAAACACAATTAACAATGCAACTTAAAATGAAATTAGGGAGCACTAACACATTTAAGAACCATTAGAAGTTTTTAGATTCTTCATAGTTTAAAAAAGGTGACGCTCATTCCAAGAACTTTTTTGATAAAATACAAATATCACCGCTTCATATTCTGTAGCAGAGCTCGATAAAGCTCTGAGGCAGTCTAAAATTCAAGAAATGATAAATTCATTGCACAGCCAGAAAGTAGTTGGCCCGGATCTCTATTCAGTGGAATTCTACAAAGCTAATTTTCTTTATCCTAAAGTTTCAGGAAATTAATAAAGACATTCTGGAAACATGTGCCTGGTAAGTCACATTCAATTTCAATTAAGTTGTCAGACATGCAAGCCAAGGGAACATCTTCAATATTATAAAAAGGTAGGAAACAAGGAATTGGAGAGTTGGTGACTCAGTTGTTGACACCTTTTCCCTCTTTACCCACAGAATGGAGGACAAATTCAAGGAAAAGCTATGATGTCACATCCTCCAGCCCGTTCACTATATAAGAAACAGACAGAATGGAAGTCAACATTTATTGACTTATGGAGATGGAGCTCGTTCCTCAGAAACGGACTCAGGATAGTGAAAGCATCAGTCCTGAAGATTCATTTTTATTTTATTTTTTATTTATAAAATTTATTTCTACAACCATCATCAAACGGGGGCACTGCCTCTTCATCTTGTTTTATTTGTATCATTGTGCAGCACTTTCAAGGTTAATTAATGGTGAAGAACCATAATATGAATTTATTAAAACTTTCATTCTTTCTCTCCTTATCTCATTAATTCTCAGGAAATGTATTCATCTTTAATGAAAATAATCCATATCCATAAGCAGTATGCGATATATAGTATCATCACAGCCATTAATGGCTAAAATACATGTACAAATACTATAAAACTAAACCTTATATTTAAAATTGTAAACAAAAAATGCTGTCTTCAAATAATCTGCTGCTTTCCCCTGTTTGAAAAAAAAATAAAAATCTTAGAACAGGTTTGATCTAATTTCAACCCCAAAAAGGCATTATAATATGTCGAACTGTATTTCACCAAAGAACAACTAACTGAAGAATGTATATAGTGTATCACATATTGGTCACTTTCAGGCCAGTCCTTACCCTGGTGCCTCCACTGTCCATAGGGCAGTCATACTTTATCAGCCAATTATCATTGCCTCGATCTATGTGCAAAACAAAATATTAAACAAGGTTATTTATTTATTATTTCTTTTTTTAATCTAATAAATTTAACACTAGGGTGTTTCAGAACCATACATATGATTTACATTATCTATTTAACCATCGACTACTGTCTGAAACAGGTAAGTAGGTACCAAAAGATTCTCTGTGCTTGTGTGTGTGTAATTAAATGAGCAACAATAAAGATCTAAATAGCTTTGAACATAACATAGTAATGGGCACAAGATGAACTGTCATAGTGCATCAGGAATGAAAACGTTACTTAGGATATCTTGCAGAACAGCATCAGGGTGAGTTAACAATGGCAGACATACTAAAGGCAGTCCTGTGTTCAGAGACAGATCATTGATACAAGTGACTGATGATGGCTGATACGACTACTGCAGAGCAAACAATTTATGTCAGCAATAATGTATATGAAGCCAATCTGCAACAAATCCAAGCATACTTTAGTCAGCCAGCATTCCAACACCAGATAACATACTTTGCTAAGTTCATCACCCAATGAATTCATGCTGTTCTAACAACAAATGGGAAACCAATTTGGTTTGAGGTAGGTGTGCCTTTTCCACCTTAATAAAAGGATAATGTATGCCTGTCTGGTTGCTTTGTCTCTTGTCATTTCAAAATATGACATATCACAAACATTTTTAGTAGCACAAAGCATTGCATCTGTCACTCCAATAGATGATGCATCACAAACATTAACACTGCTTTTAGAAATTCCACACCAAATGGCATAGAACAGACACATACTATATGCATTGCATGGTGCTCTGCACACATTAACACTGAAGTCTATGTTGTTTACTTAGATTTCAACCCGTCTTAGCACAGTTTGTGGAGAATAAAGCTAATGGCAACTGAAATGCAAAAATAAGATCTTCAAGTGAGTGTGTATAAACCTGTTTTCATACATAGCTTTAAATATGTTGAACCATTTACTTAGAAAGTGGTTGTACAAGTAGATCTCAAATATAAAATTCAGGATAACTGCTGATAAAACAAATGCATACACACTCAAATGATAATACCTTTATTTGTAGGCAAGCACATTATCAGTAGCTCACATAAAATATCACATTGTTTATCAGTGTTGCAGAAGTTAGCTTAGACACTTCATAATGCTTGCAATCAGCTTTGATTCCTGAATGGGGACCCTTAACCAAACACTTAAGCGAATTTAAGATTAACTTTCTAAGATTGTCTCTTTTATTTCCGGACCTTAATTGTTTGTGCAGGAACAGACAATTACTGTATTTCACTTCAAAAAGAACCGCAAACTAATCTTATTCTCCAAATATTATTTTCAAATAACTAGCAATTTAACTGCAAACAAGCATATTGACAATTTCTTACTTTAAGAATTAGCTGTTTCTTGTAGCAGGTACAGTTTATTAGATGTGTAGAGTATGGACATTCTACCAGCACTTATAGACACATCCTCTCAGACTGACATTAAGTTTGCCTGGTATCAGTGAACAATGCTTCTGCAGGATTGTGCCCAGTGACCAAAAGGTGTCCTTATCCTGAGCTGGTTTCCAAAGCTTTCATGACTGGCTCCAGTTTACCCATTACTGTGTGATGGAAACACCCAATGCAGGTTTTGTTTTTGTTTCACAATCACACGACTATTTTTAAATTTAGCTTTTTTAGTGCGCTAAAATGTAGCATGCTACTCAACAGCAAGAGAGGAAGAACTCCAGCAAGTGTTAGAGGAGTTAGTCACTAATGCTCTTGCATTATCCATTTGAATTAGTATAGCTACTCTAAGGATCAACTACTGGTACTGCAGTTCAGAATGACAGTAAACATTTTCTGTTTTAACAATAATATTTGCCATTTCCATATCACAGTTACTTTATCCTATACTTCACTGATGTGTGCCTTATTGTAATTACTTTTTCAAACATTAACCAGCAGAAATATCATCCCTTTCTGCCTTACCTGTATTTCTGATGATATAGTCCAGCACCACAAGTCTTTCAAACTGCAGCTGCAGTTGCCTATTGGTGTTCTCTGGAAGAGGTTCTGCTTCAAACCGCCGTAACCAGTAATCGGCATCTTTGTAGCCTTCGACAAAGAGCTGGAATGAACCAACCTGTTGAAACACATGAACGCCACATTAAATTAATCAGTTCATGTTCATTCTGTGGGTAGGATTATATTTGCAACCTTAAGGTTTTAGGATCCACTTCTTTAAAACGCTACAATTCACCTTATGAAGCATGAAGTTAAGGCAGTACCATGCTAATTTCCAGTTTTAATATAATATTTTACAAATACATTATATCAATTATCCCCATAACATCCTGTTATCAGGATGGTACATTGCAGTAGTGTACAGTTGACTTGATTCCCAGTTCACTCGAGGTCAGTATGAACTTTACAAATTCTGGTAAGTGATGATGTTCAATGCGAGGATGTCACTTTGTTACAAGTAAAGGTCCTTTACTATCACCCAATTCTTCTGTCCTCTCAAAACAAGTTAAACACATGTATAGTATGTATATTTGGTAAATGATCATTTGCCAATTTCCATTATGAGATAAACCAATTGTGACTGTAGATGTTGTCCTAAGTATGCCCTGCAATGGGCGGTTGCACCATCCTGGCATTGCTCTTGCCTCTGACCCACTGCTGCTCTGGCAATGTAATGAAATAAAGTGTCCTCTTTAAAGAGACAGTCAGCAATACTTACAAATGATGCCTGACCACTTCAGAATATGTAGGAATTCAACATCACATTTCTCCAAATGAAACATTTTGTATTTTTTCTTCCATTCGTATTTTAAGGTGATAAAGTATTCTCAGCACAGAATTAAAAAGCAAGTGATAATTCATGCACAACTGACTTTCTTTTACAGGAGAAAGTAGGGTGAAATGACACCTTTTATTGGCTAACTAAATAGATTACAAGTGCAAGCTTTCGAGGCAGCTAAGGCCCCTTCATCAGGCAAGGTGTAACAAAGAAACTGAAAAATACTCTGGCTTATATTGGGATAGCAAAGTGATTTTTTTCTTTCATCTTAACAACCCTTTTGTTCAAATGTTAGCAAAATGAATATACCTGAGATGAATTAACCCTGAAAGAAGAGAACAATGAACTAATAAAATGCAGAGATAAGATAACCATCCTAGAGAAAGTCCTGTAAGGTTTTTTTTGAAGTGCATTGTCTGTAAGATAGGCCTGTGATGTAGTCAGCTGATCAATCAGTCAGTTAGTCCACAAATCTGCTGATGTACATGATATGCATTTTCATTTGTAATCACAACATAAATTTGCTTTTAAACATTAGTACTATGTAGAGTAAGGCTTTATCAAGCTGGAACTTCTGCCTATAACAGACATATATTATGTGTTTTGCATAATATTTTTATGTTCCATCTTTTCATGTTTATAAATATACAAAAGCTTTAATGCAATAAATAAGGTGGGAAAATAAAGATCCCATTAAAAAGTTTCACCAAGGAGAGACCCCCATGCATCCAAGACCACCCCCCAACTGTTCTTCACCAAGCAGCACAAACTCCTCCCGATTCTAATCACGTACGTTTCACCAAGGGGAAAAAACACACTAGCACCCACTTTTCCAATCAAGCTAGTTTAGCCAAGGGGGAAATTGCTGAATTGTTGTCTGTTGGATCATCAGTGAACTTAAAGTAATGTGGGGTCCTGGAGCCACAAAGGCTGAGAACCACTGAATTAAAGTAACTAATGAATTTCAATTTTTTCATATTTTATGTTTTCTTTATCTTTCGATGAACATATTTCCTAATAAGCAAAACAATTCTTTGTTTTACAGCTAGTAAATGATTGAAGAAAATGTTTAATAATGTTACACAAATAAGGAGATTTTTTTAGCTCTAAATGTACCAGCTTGAAATTCCATGAGCTGCACACTTGCTTGTGAATGTATCTACTGACCTTAACAGCAATTGGTTTATTGATCACAATTTATTTTTCTGTCAGTAGCAGTGTGAAGAGCAGTCTGCAGACAGGATGAGATAACTTTATTAGTAGAAAAGGAGTAAGAGGGGTGTCAAAGGCACCTATAGTAAGTGTAAATGTAGTTATCAGCAATGGTGTTACTTTGGAGAAAATGACAGCAGACAGATGTGCTGGCACAATATTGAGAGTGAGGGTGAGAGGTGCATGAAAGAAATCCTGAGAGATGCTGATGTGTCTTGCATTGAAGAGTAAACTGTATAAAATCTAAGTGATAAGTAGCAAGGTTTATGGGAGCGAGAACTAAAAGCAAAGTTGGCATGAACAGAGATGAGAATGATCAGGTTAATTTATGGACGGTCACAGAGTAAGACAAATGCTGAGGCAAGACAAATTCTTGGTACCTTGATAGGTGCTATGTTGTGGTGAAACAGACTAAAACGGTTTGGCCAATTGGAGCGACCGGTTGAAGATGACTGAGTGAAGATGTATTCCAAAATAAATTTTGAAGGGATAAGGCCCACAGAGAGGTCAAAGATGATTTGGATGGAGGTGGTAATATGAAAAGTATGGATCTCACCCCAACGGATGTTGAGGACCATAATGAAGAAAACAGATTTGGAGAAACTGATAAACCCAGGTAATCTTAGGAAATGGATATTAAACCGGTTGTCGTGGTGAGGATGAAAAACATTTATTTAGGTTTATATAGAATATGTTTGTTTTTTTACTGAGGGGACATGTGAAAAAAATATTGATTGTATTGAGGCATTAAGCAATAAAGCAACTAATTTCCTCTCTCTATTACCTACCTACCTATTACCTAACACTGACACTCTTAAAATTATATTGATTGGACTTTTTGCTAATAAAAGCTTGCTGTTACCAATTTGATAAGTAAATATAAGTAAAGAGAAATAAAGTGTGAATTTGAAAATAATTTTGTCCTTTCCTAGCACCTATATTATTCAGCTAAAACTACTAAAAATATCTTTAACATAAAAGATCATGACAACAGCAATTTTAAAGTATATAAAGATATGTATAGATTTTAGCCAAAAATTTCTAAGTCTGTAATTCTGTTTATTTATTTAGTTAACTAGGGGTCTTTGCCGCCTGCGCGCTTCGCTCGCCAACCTCTACCCCCCCCATCCCACCAGCGTTACGCCCCATTGTGAACAGGGGGGCTGATCATACCCCAAGGAGACACGGTCGCTCCTCCAAAACCCCTCTTAACAGTAATACAATGGGAAACAAATATATTTTCTTATTTTATCCCCTCTTTGCTCGATCAGCTGCTGGCTTGCTGCTGCTGCCATACCGCGTGATCTGCATCTCATGCGGCGCTTCGAACTTTTAAAACCCAGTACAGCAGCTGTCCTTTTGTCTCACTTCTCCCCCAGACATTGTCAAACACCATTCGATCTCTTTTTGCCGTTTCGAATTTTCCTACTTCCATTATCTCTAACCTGCCCTGCATGGTATCGCGCCAACGTTTTTGAATTCTTTACGACGTTCTACTTTGTCTTTTTCCGGCCCCGGGCGCGGTTAAATCTCTTGGCACATAGACAGCACAGGAAGTGCGTCTGCCAAAAGCATTCCAACAACTGAGAAGTTAGAGGACTGTGGTCTTGTTTGAAAATAGTTGTAAGTAGGGCGTGACTTGCAAAAGTCATCATCTCACAGGACTTGCTTCCAAAGGTCGTAAGTATGACGTGACTTGACCGACTCACGGGAAGTGAAAGTGTCTCTTTTCTCTGTCTCTCTTTAAAAGATCACATCTCGTTGCAGGAAAAAAAGTCTTCTCTCAAGATTTTTTTTTTTTATAATAGAGAGACACAGTAGACAGGATTAAGAAAAGCAAGTGCAGTTTTGTTTAATTCTACAGCTCTGCATCAATAATGTATTTTGTGACAATCTAAAAAAATATAAAATATTGAGTAAAAAAGTTATTTAAATCATGCTAAGAAGTTCCTTAAAGAAAAAAAAATGTTTAGATTAAAAATGGGACCCAAACAAAGCACATTATTATATTTAACAGTTACTGTAACCAGTTACAAATTTATTTATATCTGAAATTTTGTAAACACCATTTTCACTTGCAAAAATACTTTTATCAATACAACTTTAGCTCTAATTATACTAATTCAAGACACCTGGAAAAAAGTTGAAATCATAATATAAAAAGTTTAATAATCTCAATAAACAAAACAAACAGTTTAAGGGACACGTTCAAGAACATTAAAACTCTCACCGAGCTGGTAGACTTCTGTCCTTGAGTGTCAGAGTTACTACCCAAAATTTGGATGGGACCATTACTTAAAATGAGCGTAAATCTTTCGTATATTTAGCAAGCAAGCTCTTAATGTCCAAATTGTTTTTAAACGGGAATAAAATCATGCTGAGTAAAGGATTAGGGTGCAAACCATCTTATCCTCATGTAAATGATGTATTTATTAGTCTAATTGGCTTATTAACAAATTAAATGGCAGTACTGTTCTAGCAGACTACATGTAAAAGTGCACAACAATGAATGTATTCATCCATTCACTACCACACTCAATAAATAAATCTAGTTCAGGCTCAAAGACCTGTGAAAATGCAAGGCGGGGTACATTCACTCCACACTCATACTTCACTCACATTGGCCAATTTAGAGCCACCAGTTCAACTAACATGTTCATCTTTGGGATGTGAAACCGAGGTAACCAAACAAAACCCATGTCGATACTTGTAGCACACACAAACTCACCTCCCCGATTTGAACCAAGATGTTCTGAGCTGCTGTAAGAATTCTCACTTAAACACTGTGCCACCATGTCATCCACCAAAATATGGCACAATAAGAATGCAATATTATTGAATATTACACTGTGGATTACTTATAAATCCACCCTCTAAGATAAGATATAGAAAATCTACCAGAATAAAAACATAATTTTCACTGATTTACTGATTAGTTAGAATGAAAAGCTGCAGTCACTGCACAGTAGAGTCCAACACCCCGAGCTATTCCATTTTCAAAGCCTGCAAAACTAAAGCACACCTGAGATATGAGTTTGGGATTCATACCATAATAACTGTTAAAATGCAAAGTAATCTCACCCAAGCAGCGATTTAGAAGCAACCTACCTTAGGTGGCAGACCTATTCTATGAAACCGCTGCCCAACTTTTGGCACCTTCTCTAGTGCTAGCCTCTTGCCTCTTGACTTAACTCTGTCAATTGCACTGTAATTAAATGTTTCACTTGCTAGATGAACAACCTGTAAAGAAAAAGAAACAAGGCGTTCAAGCAATTATAAGCTGCTTCTGTGCAATACGGAGTAAAGTTAGCATTCAAGATATGTTACCACCTTAGTTCTGGGGACAATGTTAAGTTCCAGTTTTTGGTCAACAAGGCTGGCTCCTGCTTCAGACAGATAACCTTGGTTCAGTACCAGGCAGTCCCTCCCAAAGCAGCACGGACAACATAATTTCTGAAGCCACTTAGTCCATTTGGGATTTAACTGGCCATATGGCTCTTCATTCTTCGGTTTAAACACTCCGATGATCTTCTACTGAGCAAGACATGTGGAGAAAAGTGTAAGGAAAACCAGATGAGATGGAAAAGCATAGCTTCAGATATATTATTAGGACAGTTTCCAAAATAAGCAACTAATCAAAAAGATTAGAATGTTTTCGACTTAAAATTCCCAAACCTTATCTATACTAATAAAAGGCAAAGCCCTCACTGACTGACTCACTCACTTACTCACCACTAATTCTCCAACTTCCCATGTAGGTAGAAGGCTGATATTTGGCAGGCTCATTCCTTACAGCTTACTTACAAAAGTTAGGCAGGTTTAATTTCGAAATTCTATGCGTAACAGTCATAACTGGAACCTACTTATGTACATATATACCGGCCATAGCCTGCAGCTCAGTCGCCGTGTGAGGCGGAGTTGCGTCTCTCATCGTCACACCTCCCACGTAATGGAGTGCCTGCCCATATAAGGCCGTCCATCAGCGGCAATCCAATAGAAACACTCTACCGCTAAATATTTGCGGGTTTAGGGCTGTGCTTATGCAGATGAATATGAGATGGTCAGGGTGGTGTTTGGCACAAACTCAGTGAAACTGCGAGTGAAACTTTTAAGTGCCGGGTCTTAGCTAACATTAAATAAAGCCGTGGACATTGCACGTGATAGCATAAGCACAGCTGAGAACCTTCAATGCATGTACTCCAAGCGGCTCACGTGAACTGACTGTGAACGCAGTACGCAGACAAAAAGCAACAGCTCCAAAGACCGCTGAACAAAAAACGCATTACACAATCGAGAAGGCAGCAAAAGAATATGAAGCGAGTGACGCATACAAGCATATTCATAAGTGCAGCTACTACGGAAACAAAGCACACAGTGGAAAAAGTCAATGTCCAGCTAAAGGAAGACAGTGTAAAAAAAAAAAAAACGTGCATGCAGTGTGTGATGTCTCAAATAAAGAGGAAGACGAGCGGTTTATTGATGCAGTAAGAAAGGAATCAATGAATGAAATCTGATGTCTTTACAACGGTTGACAAACACGGAATGTAACTTGAACCCAACTCACCAATTACTTAACCGCTAATAATTTGATGGAACCCTTTCAATCTGGTTTCAGGGTGCGGCACAGCTGTGAAACTGCTCTGCTACAGGTAACCAATGATTTGCTTATGGCATCAGACTCTGGACAAACCAGCATATTAATTCTATTAGACCTCAGTGCAGCATTTGACACTGTCAGACATGATATTCTACTGTCCAGAATGGAGAACATGCTGGGTATCTCTGGCACTGCCCTCCAGTGGTTCAAGTCCTATCTGAGTGATAGGCAAGAGTTTGTTAGTCTTGGTAACAGCAGATCCAGCTCGGCACCAGTCACACAAGGAGTTCCTCAGGGCTCTGTCCTCGGCCCTCTTCTCTTCTGTATTTATATGCTTCCCCTTGGCCATATTATTCGTAGCTATGGACTGGGCTATCATTTTTATGCAGATGATACTTAACTCTACTTCAATGTTAAAAGTTGAACTTCATCAGAGCTTTCTCAGCTCACAACCCACCTTAGTGAAATTAAAACCTGGATGGAGCAGAACTCTTTAAAATTAAATTGCAACAAAAGTGAACTCCTGCAAATTGGGACTAAAATGCAGCTTAATAAAATGAGCTCTTTCCCAGTCCATCTTGGCAGTGATCTCATCAGACCTGCCTCCACTTCAAAGTGCCCACCCACTAAGGTCCTCTGATTCTGGCAATCTTGTTGTGCCCCACACTAATCTTCACTCCATGGGTGACAGGGCCTTCAGCTGTATAGCGCCCAGACTCTGGAATGACCTACCAAAATGAATCAGATCAGGTGACTCAATTAATTCTTTTAAAAAACAACTCAAAACTCATCTGTTCTGGGAGGCCTTTAGCTCTACTTGACTTTATTACCCTACTCTCAGTTTACCTCTCTGTTAAGATGCTCATGTAACCTGTGTGTGTGTGTGCTAGACCATCAATTATGTGTCTGTTAGGCTTTTCTCTGAATTTACTGTCTTAATCTTCTTTATTTATTTATTTGGTTTATACAATGCTATATACTGTATACCCTGCCGTTCTCTCCTAAACTCTGTGAAGTGCCTTGAGCATGGGAAAGGCGCTATATAAACAAAATTTATTATTATTATTATAACAGTGACAAAACAATTACATTGACAATCATGTTACGTTATTTTCAAAATGTTTCCTTTTCTTTTTCATTACTTCTTTAACACACTACTTCTCTGCTGCGAAGCGCGGGTATTTTGCTAGTTAAATATAAATAATACAAACAAAATTAATTGAATATTTTGTTTAGTAGCATCATTTAATTAATAAAACCTTTTATACATTACATAATGTCAGTAGGATGCAGAGACTTTAAATAAGTATTCAGCATTCATGTGTGGTCCATGGCCAGCTTTTCATCCCGGCCAATACCCCCAGGCCACCAGATGGAGCTCTCCCTGCAACATGGAGGTGCCCCAAATACCAGCATGGAATCATGGACAATGGTGTTTTCCTCTACAGCCCTGCTGGATACCACAGGGGCCAACAGAGGACGCTGCAGGTAAGCCCAGAGAGTCGTTTGTGCCCTATAACCCGGGAGTGCGTCTTAGTAACAGTGACAGGAGAGATGATGTACTACCGGGGTGAAGAAAAGGACTTTTAATCTGACCAGGAAGTGATAAGGAATCATGGACTGAAGGATGGGGAACACTTTCGGGTCAGGGACTATAAAGGATTGTGGGAAATCCCCAGACATTGAGCTGAGCTGGGTGGAAGGGTGGCAACGCGTCTGGGAGAGGAGGATTGATTATTGAGTATTGTATTGTTTAACGAGAATTGTGGAGAGGAGGGTGCTTTGTGCACTTTATTATTATAATAAATTCAACTTTTGGACTTTTACCTGGTGTCTGACGTATTGTCTGAGGGTTCAAGGGAGCGATAGCAGCCCTAATCTGTCACACGTTATTGTTCTTTTAAAATTGCATTTCACCTCTTATTACTCTGCTTACCTGAAAAAAGTCACATCTTAAACAAGATTAACTGGATCTCAAAGAAAAGGCAGTCATTTCACAAGGAAAATAAGTCTTTTGAGAAAAATCAAACATGTTTAAACTACAAAGAAGGGGATGTCAGGTAAATAACACCTAAAGAATCATAATTTATGAAAACATATAAGCAGATGCTGTACGTTATAATATTCAGTGGCAGGGTGAGACTTGTTTAGGCACACAGTATTTGTTTGTGAATAATTCAACTAAAATGTCTGAGGTAGAAGAGATAGTGAATGTAGGAAAGGAAAGAGGCAGTGCAGTTGATGCTAACAGTAACCTTCAGGGAGAAAAAAATTATGTGAAATGCCATACTATTAAGTGAATTATTATTATGGATCAGTAACGGCACACTGCATGAAAACACTTGACGTGAGCATTCCTAGTTTTCATACTCTTTCTCAGTAAGTTTAGCATTCGTTTTCTCAGAGGTTGATGCATTTGCTGCTTCCTAAGCAGCTCTTCTTTTCTCCACCCTAACAGCCCGCTTCTTCTCTTCTTTCGTCAGCATCTTTTCGCGTTAAAATTGATTAAGTCAGTGTTTGTGTTGCAATTACTTAGTATGTTTTCTTTAATTTTTCACTTAAGCTGGCACTTAAGTCTTCAATCTGCCTCAAGAATGATTTAAGATATGATGAGGTAGGGGAAATGACGGCGAAGGTAGGAAGGATGGGAACGGCGCTGTGCTTCTGGACGCTGCCGAGAGCCAATTCTAAAATAAAATAAAACAACAAAAAGAGGAATAACCTTGGAGGTCAATCATCACCTTAAAAGCGGATAGTAGACGTTGTGTAGTATATGTGTACCAAATTTCAGGTCAATAGATCAAACGGTTTGCGAGCTACAGGTGATTTAAAATCTTGTACAGACAAACTGACAGCCACGATAGCATATTATACACTATAAGAAGATTTAAAAGAACACAAATGGTACAGTGATTTTGGGGTATATCACAGGCCAACCTGTTTCATGTCCAGTTTTACAAACATATAGAACTTTAAGAGGTCAGGAATGTGTTTAGAATAAAAAAGGTGTACGTTCCACTAATCCTCCTGGCCAACTGTAATCACAAGAGAGAATGCCAGAAATGTTTTTCAATCCATTTTGCAAATATTAGAGAGTCTGTGCCTATCTAAAAGACTATAAAGAGAACATACCTTTCAACTGCTTTTCAACCAAAGAGCTCCCATTCTAATTTTAGCTATGCTCCTGCAATAATGCAACACTCTGAATGACCTACAGAGTGAAAATACAAAGCTTTCATTGTCCTAACAATAACTACAATAGTCAATTCTACATCACACAAAATGTATGCATCAGCTATTCTAAATCCTAATTCTTACCTATTTATCAGCTGGGGAAAGCAACTTCTAGATAGTGTCAGGATGTGACAAGTTTATCTAAACATTCATTTCATGTGGTTCTAGCAAATTTCCAAATACATAAAGATGTTCTGTTTTTAACAAATTAATGACAAATGATTTTTACTCATCTTCTATTTCACCTTAATAAACCAGTAAATTAACAATGAATAAAGAGTTAAATAAATACTGCTAAATCTCATCAGTTCTGAATGAAAGTTAAACTCATGGAGGAAATAGATTTGGTCACAGGATTGAAGCCTGAACGGCAGACATATCTAACTGCAAACATTAATGAGAGTATGAGATACACATCTTTATTAAGTTTCAAGTAAACTATGCGAGAACACCGTCTGAGAGCCCACCTAAAGCCTCAAAACAGTCTCATATTCACTGGGTATGCAGAGTTGCAGAGGATCACCTCTAATCCCAGAAGCATTAAGCAAAAGGCAAGATAAAGCCCAGCCGACCCAATGAAACAGGGCTAATTTAGAGTCGCCAATTAAAATAACACACGTGTCTTTGGGGATATGGAAGGACAACCAGGGTACCCAGAGGAAAACCTGCACAGATACAGCACAATATGCAAACTCCACACAGACAATGACTTCAGCCCAGGATGCTGTATCTGTGAAAAGCAGCACTAACCACCATTCTGCTGTGCCACCCTAAATTCTCAGGCCTGTGTGATCTAATATCTAAGTCAAGTGCATCAAAATATGTACTTGCATATAAAAGCACAAGGACTAAATGATTTCCTGTACTCTAGGAGGTCATAATATCAGTTATAAGTTAACAACATTAGGGCCATTTAATTTTAAACAATTAAATATGCAGGATTACAATATTTTCTATCAATTTGCAAAAAAAAGGATACATTTTAAATCAGTGTATGATTTATTAAAATTTGCACCTGTGCTACATACATTTAGGAGATCACCACCAGCTAGGTAAGATTCAGTATGGGCAATACAACTTACACTTTTAATAAATATTCAATGAGTAAGAAAAGAGACCGTAAACAGTGTTGCACAAAATACAAAAACTGGGCAGCATTTACTTTCAGGCCAACATTAAGTAGTAAAATAATTGTGAAACCTGTGCCTAGAACAAAAAGTTAGAATTTCTAATAAAAATTCAATGCCAAATGTATATAATGAATCCATTTTTTAAATATTCACCAGAAAGAACAGTCAATATGTCCAGTGGCTACAGAGGCAGCCGCCATAGTAACAACACAGCACAGACAAAGTTGACTTAGCACAGCTAGCTGGGGCTTAAAAAAAAAAAAAAAACTCAGACATCTGTAGAATTTGTCAGTTCATGCTACTAAGTGTTATGAAAGAAATGAAACATATAACTCGTAGACATCTCTGTGAGAGAGCTCATTCATAATGGGAAAAGTCCAAGAAGATTAGAAAAATGAACACTTATCTCCTATCCACAACAAGGGGGTAATTATGGATCTATAAATTTTAAACAAATGCAGCATCCATCCTTTCAGCAATTCATTTATTAATTTTCTGCTGCTTATCTTAGTCCGTGTCACCGGGGCAGCAGTCTAAGCAAAGATTTCCAGATGTCCCTTTTCCACACAACACCCTCCAACTCCTCTGGGGGATACCGTGAAGTTTCTATGCTAGCCGAGAGAAATTATCTCTGCATCGTTTTCTGGATTGGCCCGGAGGACTTCTCCTGGTTGGACATGCCAAAAACATTTCTCCAGGGAAGCATCCAGGAGGCATCCTCATCAGATGCTCAAATCACCTCAGTTGGCTTTACTTTGAGCTCTTCCTGAAGGTCTGCACAACTCAACCTATCTCTAAGACTGAGCTCAAACACCACACCAAGGAAACACATTTCCACTGCTTGTATCAAATTTTTTAGGTTGCTACCTAAAGAACATGACCATAGGTGAGGGCAAAAAAGTAGATTGACGGGTGAGCCTTTATAATGCACTGGTGAGGCCTCATCTGGAATACTGTGAGCAGTTTTTGTCTCCAGGCTACAAAAAGGACATAGCAGCACTAGAAAATGTCCAGAGAAGAGCAACTAGGCCGATTCCAGGGCTACAAGGAGATGAATTATGAGGAAAGATTAAAAGAGCTGAGCCTTTACAGTTTAAGCAAAAGAAGATTTAGAGGAGACATGATTGAAATGTTTAGAATTATGAAGGGAATTAGTACAGTGGATCAAGTCTGTTACTTTAAAATGAGTTCATCAAGAACACACGGACACAGTTGGAAACTTGTTAAGGGTAAATTTCGCACAAACATTAAGAAGTTTTTCTTTACACAAAGAACGATAGACACTTGGAATAAGCTACCAAGTATTGTGGTAAACAGTAAGACTTTAGGGACTTTCAGAACTCGACTTGATGTTTTTTTGGAAGAAGTAAGTGGATAGGACTGGCGAGCGTTGTTGGGCTGAATGGCCTGTTCTCGTCTAGGTTGTTCTAATGTTCTTCACTTTCCGCTCAGCTCTCTCTTCACCACAACTGACCGGTACAATGGCTACATGATGTCCCTGTGCAACATATAACCATAAAAATATTCAAATAACTAAATTGAAAGGATGTGTGTAGTTCTCTATATAGCTGACATGGATTTAAGCAGGATGGGTCACGTTTCACTGAAATAGTTAGATTTCTTTGAACTACTAGTCACACAGATAGTGGCTAAAAGAAAATGACATGCTGTAAGAGTATAAACTTTCTTGTACATACTGGGCCAGGACAGGTTTAGAAGCAGAAAGTAAAGAGTACAGCTTAGGATTTTATGATCAAATACAAATGGGACACTCAGCAGAGTACTGCAGATCAATATTATTTCACATACATGCAAGTAACTCCTGAGAACACATTTAGCAAAATTATTACATTTCTAAAAGATAGGATGTGATGTTGATTGCTGCACTACAGTAACACAAATAAATGCAACATGGAAGATACTTAAATTGAGAATGATAACACTGAACATTAAGAAAACTATCCAAGAATGTTGTTAATGCTGTACAACTTCCGAAGGTACCGTGAACTCTTCTTGTTTTGTTTAAATGAGCAAATTGGTTTTCACAAAGTTTGCACTTCTTTTTGTAAGATGTTTCTATGGTATATTGAAATATAAATAGTATTTCATACGTTTTAAAAGCTTTTATTGCCAATTACATTAAATTTATGCAAAGAGTCAATATTTGCAGTGTTATATAAAACTAAAATGAGTAAGCACAGAGTGTTGTGGAATTACAGAATAACCTTCTCACCCAAGCTGCAGAAGTTGCCACACTGTTTGCCTCCAAAAGAAAACTGGACGGATCATTTATTAGCACAAACAAGTAGCATAAACATTTCATAACATTTCTGCTAATAATATGACGACTTTAAATTATAAGTTTAATAATGATCTGTCCATATATTTCCTAACCTCACTTCTCCCTAGTCAGGATTGTAAAGAGCCAGTGTTTATCCTAGTAGTAATAGGAGCAACACAGAAACAAACTGCACCTGGGGTACCAGTTCATTACAACACACACTCAAGACGCAAACATATACTCACAACAGGCCAACATATATCAGCCAATAAATCTATAAGACTGTCTTTGGACTGCTGTAGAAAATCACATTGAGTTATAACTTCTTCCATCAAAACAACTTTCACTAAACTGATAATAGGCAAGCACTGTGGCATACTGACATATCCTCAGTGGTTTAAAGTGCAAGGCTGCTGGTGAAATCAAAACCTATTCGGGTTTAACTCAGGCAGAAAGATAATGGCACATGATATCGGTCAACACATGCACCAAATAAAACATCTGAAGCAACACACACACACTGTTGATACACAAAAGGTTTTCCTTAACTGAAGCATGTCTATGTAAGTATACTGTATTCATTGCACTGACTGTTTGGTACAGAATGCCAACAAGATCAAGTAAGACTTTACTGCACTGCCCAGGCACAAAAAAAAAATGAGTTGTTTAAGGGGTCTCACTGCTGATAACTTTAAGTTGCAGTTCCTAGTAACTTTTGTGGCCCTGTATATTAGCCATTTTTACACAAAAAAAAAAAACCTTAATTTCTACCTTTGAGTTCCCAACTACGACCAGCATGCATGCATAGTCATAAAAATGTATGCTGTTGGTTTCTTATTTTTTGAGTTGAAGGCACGTGTTAAGAATGCTAAACTAAACTGTAAAAGATAGCCAAGCGTCCCTTGATTTGGCAAACTATCTTAAGTGGACACAACTGAGGGAGCTAACCTGTAAACCTGAAATTCTTAAAATTCAATTTATTACTTGAGCTATTTTTTTTAAATAAATTTAAAATTCGCTCTTAAATAAACTGGTGAACACCATATTACTGGTCAGTGCACACACACCACAACAGCCCTGCTGCAGGAACGTGTCCAAGGGAGCCAGTATAAAATCATCAGATAAAGTCCGGTATGCTTATCTTGAACATGGCAGAACATATAACGTCATTTCAGAAACAGTTATTCACTACCAAAAAACAAGCAACATGATAGAAAGTATGAAAGACGTGTTCTATTATCTTCTAGGTGACACTTTTGCCATTACAATAATTGTAAATTAATATCGATGAAATTATAGTAGACTTCCAAACCAGAATTACAGGTGAATGCCAGTCTAAAACAGGCTCTATATTTTTCTTCTAAATTTCAGGCAGTTTTTTTCATTCTGAAAATGTTGTATTTTAAAATGAAATAGAACTATTAGTATTTAAAACCAGATGAGCTGAAACAAAGGGAAAGTTTATCTTACTGTAATGCTTATTTATAAAGAGGAACTAGAAATACTTACAACAGGCTACCTCAGAAATATCAGGTTACTTGACCAATAATTAAAACGCCACCAACCTAGACTGCAAATAAAGTGTGAAAAATTTGTTAATATTTACCTAAATCAATAGAAATATATTAAAGGACACCCACTTTTAAGAGCAAAAGCATAACATTCTCCCATCCACTTACTGCAGTTCAGGGTTGCGGGGACCAATAGCCTATCCCAGCAGCACTGGCAGCAAGGAAGCAGTTCATCACAGAGCCCACTCACAACCATATCCACACTTGCAACAACTCAGGCACATTATGAAATCACCAATTAGCCTAACACGTTTGTCTATTGGCTATAGCAGGAATACCAGAGCAACTGCGAAAAACCCCAGAAGAAAAAGGTGAGAAAATGTAAACTTCCGCACAGCCAACATTGTGCCAAGAACCTAAGATTCTGGATCTGTAAGGCAGCATCACTAGCTGATGAACCCTCTTGCCATTAATCACAGATTTAGTAAAACTGAAACCAACAGAAAGTTTCAGATATTAACTACAGAATCTCAAGATCGGGTGACTAAATCTGTTGGACACAGAAATTTGTTTCATAATCTATTTTGGAAGAGGAAAAAAAAAAAATGAGGAAATAAGAGACAACTTAAGAAGAATCACTCTGCCATTTTCTAAAAATGCAGCAACATGCACGGGGTCCACTAGACAGACTGGAAAGCTCAATCTTGATAGTTCAGTCGCAATCACTGATGCCCTCAGCCTGTTGCTGCAATATAAATAGTGGTAGCATTGTGAATTGTGAGTGCTTTGAATAAAAGTGTCAGCAAAAAAAATAAAAATAAATAAATGTACATGTGTTGCTTTGGTATGGGGGGGGTACACAAATGAAAAACAGAATGACCAGTTTAGTACAATATTGTCAGCCAAGGATAGAAACCCAAAGCAGTTCCATGTGAAAGCAGAGAATCAGCAAAGACAGCATTGTCAATAGGTCAATGAAAATATCAATCAGTCCACTTTCAGGATTCAATCCTTCCTGAGTAAGACAACAATTAGGGTAAAGTATAAAACATGCATGCAGAAACACACATTCACAGATTAAAAGATAAAATTCTGCTATAAAATCTTCAACCTGCTTCAGGCCTGCTTTGTGCATATATACTAATAATCCTAATCTATCCATATGCCATATTAGTTACCGTATTCTAAAGGCACATTTTTTGCATGAGCAATCAATCATTACGTCTTTATTTTACCCTGCCACATTTATAAGGACAACTACAACCATTTTTTTTTTTATAAAAGCATAATAATAACATAATTTAATAGTAATCCCATACTAGAACAAAATAAAAGAGGCAGTATCATTAAAGGTTTGGAGGCAAGGCAGAGAGACAGAGACTAAGATGGGAAAATGTGAATATCAGGTAAACAGCAGAAGCACTAGGAAACATCTGGACTGCTTTAGTTATCCAATTAGAGGATAACTAACTTTGCCTTCATCATGATCTTGTATTACTAACCTATTTCTGAGCTTTGCGACTCCTTTTTCAGGTCAGTGTAAGCTTACTTCATAAACTGTTATTCTTTAGATGTATTTATAACATAACATAGCATTCTTAGGGTAACAGTGGGAGGCAGTGTCAATCTGCACAACACTGGGCACAAGAAAACAAACAGCCATGGACAGGACTTGGTCAATTTTTCACAGGCCTTGGTCACATTCACACAGGGCCAATTTGGAATCACTTAATTAGCAAACCTACACATCTGCAGGAGTGTGAGATGATTTATTTTACACTTGAAAACACACTATATTATTATGTAATACATATAAAACATTTATTCTCCTTTAGGAGAGTCAGAATATACTGTGCCATTTGGCAGGAACTGATCTGGGAACCACCGTTATCATGGGTGATATGGTATCCCATATTACTTTGCTAATTTTTACCGTTATGTAGCCTGACTTGTAATGTTATACCATAGCTGCCCTGAATCTGTACAGCCACCCATGACATTTGCAAAGAAACATTTGTCAGGTACAATTGTCTATTAGTGGTAAACTCCTTGCTTCTATGCTTTTTGGGTACCATTCAATTATTTAATTTGATATGTAGGAATCTTGCGCAACTTGCCGTTGATAGTGCTATACAAGACAAAGATTGAACGATCAACTGAAAGTACATTCACATACACATTCACTTATACCTGAGACTGCAAATAACACTATCATTTTTAGAAACTAGAGTACCTTGGAAAAAAATCTCACACAGGCATACAAGTACATAGGACAAAAACTGCATAGAGATCATAATCAAGCTGGGATTTGAAACCTGGACAGAAGTTTTAAGGTAGGAGCACGAATCAGTGGGCCACTATGGCCCTCAATTAAATATAATTTTTCTGATATGCTATTTCAGTTTAGATAGATCGCCAATACTTAACATGGCAGCACTAGAAACAAGGCAGGAGCCAACCGTGAATAAGAATAGTGGACAGTGAACTATAAATGAATAAACAGAATTGAATTAAAACTGCAGACATTTTACAGCATTTGATGACAGCACATGCAGATCCTTACTTTGCCTTAGATGCTCTCCTCTTTAAAACTTCCGAAATCTGTGCAATGCTTGTGAGCAAAGAGAGAGACCTTTATCCTCACAACTTGTCATGTTGCTCACAAAGGTCTGACACATTCCAGTTCATGACTACTGTATTAGTCATGTGAAATTCCTTAAGAGGCCAAAGAGAACATGGTGGCATTAAAGGTAAGAGTCCACTCCCCATGGAAAATTATAGAAAAAGCAGTGCTAAGAAAGCAGATATGGCGGATTACATTGCAAATACATCCATTTTTCTGCTTGTTATCTTTACACTTGATTATGTGAGGTGTATCACAGAAGAAAGTGAACTTCACACTGCACACAATTATTTTGAAAATCACTTTTGTTTTATAGAAGAAAACCCACTTCCTGCTTTAAAAAAGGTTTGGATTTTATTATATCAACGCTTGCCGTTTTTCAGTTTCTAAAGTGAGTAGACATGCAATGTCCTTGTGTCAAAAAGTTAACATCTCCTCACAAAAGCAATGCTTTTAAAAAGAATTTCTTGGTCCTGTTTTGTGAATACTTTGAACTTTATACATAGGGCTAGGTTACCCATTCTGACCCTTATTGTTAAAAAGAAGTTGTCACTGCACAAACTCTTGAGGCACAGCATGTCCTAATAAAGGAGCACTTCACAAGAACGTGGCATGAAAAAAAAAAAAATTAAAATTAATAACTGCCATTTAGTAAACCACTTCTGAAGCTCCAACGGTCTACTGGACTACAGTCCTAAATTGAAAAAGATCTCCAAAAACAATGAATCTTCCTGAAAGTGGCTTTTCAAATACCTATGCAGCTTGTCACGCAGAAACCACCTCAGGCCTTTACTGACTTGTCTGAAATCAAGCCTGTAGTAAATTGTTCACGGCTCCACTGTAAGAAAAAAACAAATGGTGAAACAGGATTTTGTGGGAGAGCAGTATAGAAAAAATATTGTTTGTTAATAGCAGTGATGTTGTATGTCTCAAACAGCAAAAAAGGGACTTGGACAATCCTCAAAAAACACTGAAGGAAGATTCAATTGACCAAGGGATTCGGCATTGCATCATCTAATTTTCACAGATACCCTCTATTCCACAATAAGAGTCTCAAACCAAATTTCTAAAATAGTAGTGGGAATTCTTTGAACAAGTAATCATTAAAAGAAAGATGGATTCTGTTTTGCACAGAGGATTCTACAGAATATATTAGGCCTTCCGTCTGTAAGCAAAAACACCAATGACTCGTAAAGCAATACAACAATTCAAACACACAGGCAAGTCTAAGACAAAATGGCTGAAGATGACAAAATTCGACTGTTTGTAATGACCAGTCAAAGTTCAAACTTGTCAGGTCAGGTCGGGGAGCATGCACTGGTATAGCGTGTTGCCACACCCAGAACACGACAAAACAGCTTATGATCCTGGTTTGCAACCCCCAGGCAGACACACGGTCCAGTCCCACCCTCCGGAAATGACCCTCTCTATCTGCCACAGACAGGTATTACGTGGGCGACCTCTTGGGCTGGTCCAGCCACTCGGGTCCTCAACAATAAGGATCCTGCGAGATAGATCACCCTCGGAGAATCGCACCACTTAGCCATAGTCCTTTAACTGATGCTCCCTCACAATGCAGGTAATGTGCCTCATTCGGGACTCCATGAGCAACCGCTCATTCGACACAAAGTCAGCAGTACCCAAGGATTCTCTGAAAAGGCACAATACCAAAGGAGTCCAGTCTTCATTTCAGGCAACTGGATAGCGTCCATGTCTCACAACCATATAGCAAGACAGGAAGCACTTGGACCTTCATCCTTTTGCATAGATATCAAGAGTGCCACACACCCCTTCCCAGCGACCTCATGATCCCATGCTCTCCGAATTCATATACTGACCTCATAGGAAGAGTCACCAGAGAAATGAATGTCATTGCCGAGGTAAATAAACCTCCCCTTTTTCAAACCTGAATGCCAAAAAAATACTCTGGAAGGACCCGAAACAAACAGTTCATACTAAAAATTGAGGCACTGAATTGAAGCAGGCAGAACTAAAATAAATCTAAAGAGAAGCAACAGGCTGATCATCAATTACAAGCAGTATTTCAGCCTTAGAGAAGTTAGTGCATTTATACAACATGCTGCCTGACTGCACTTATGAAACATGCATGTATCAAAATATGCTACTTGTTCATAGAGGTCCTCTATGACTATTATTAATATCCGGATGAACATCTAGAAAAAGTCATCATCAAAAGTATTTAAATATTTCTCCTTCAATTTTCAAAACACTGTGCCAAGTATTGGACTATAGGTCTTTCTCTTCCAGGGAGCATTTCCGAGGGTGTATGAAAGTGGTTGGAGCCCCATAACTCAGGTCTTTCATTTTAGAGCAGTAGAAAGCACTCCCTGAGACTAACTGAATTTTTAAACCCAGCTCCACCCATAAATAGACTCTTCCCAACACAATACAACAAACTGGATGGTAGGAAGGACCGAGTTCCTCAAAAGCAACAAAGACATTGTGTTCACAAACAGTCAGACATTGATTTTTAGTCATCAGCTTACAGCAAATTCTGCAATAAACAGGGTTGCGATCTGCACCACAAGCCTTCTGTTGGGTTGAAGAGACTGCTTCTTTAGCACCAATTCTAGTTCCAGGTCTCTTATAAGACGATGCTGCCCCAGCAGCTTTGAGGACCAGTCTTTATTGGCACAGTAGTTTAGTAGAACACACTGGCAGCTACACACAGTCGCCTGTTGGGATGAGTGAGAATATCCAGGGAGACAAGACAGAATATGCAATAATGACTGGCCTACAGACAGTAAGAAAAACCTGAAGAAATGAATTTTGTTTCACAGCTTTCTAACGTAAACACATCTATAGCCACTCTGTACAACTGAAAAAAATCAAATGACCAAATATTGATTTATCCTTTATAGTTTTATAGTGTAGTAATATGTGACATAATTTAATATTGTTTCTTTGTATCAGTATACTGCTGCTGGATTATGTGAATTTCCCCTTGGGATTAATAAAGTATCTATCTATCTATCTATATTGCATAAAATACAACTGAAATATCTTCATGATTTGTCCCTTTTCCTTAAGAAATCTCAAACTTAGGCAACAAAAGGAGTTATCCATAAATTCAACTTATTTACACTGTCATTCAGAAAAGGCCAAGGAATACATTAAATGTAGCAAAATGTGGTTTAAGCAAAGTATGAGCCATGAACGAGATATGCAGCTGTGTTTGTAACACTCCTGACAAGAACACTGTGCAGGATATTGACAACACAGCGAGTTAATTTCATTTTCATATGCTGATAAGCCAGAGCACGTGTTTCGTTCTATACTTCCGTCCCCTTTTACAAAAGGACTTTTTTCTTGCACTAAACTGCCTTCCTTTTCACCTTCAGCCTCAGATAGTGGAGTTTCCCAGTCATGCAGCTGTGGCTTAATGTTCAATAGAAGAAGTAATGCTTTCAAAACTGACCAAACAGGGTGAACATCTCATGAGGCAGCATGCTGATAAAACATCAGTGTGTGTGCTGGTCAGGGGATGGTCACAATGAAACAGGAAACTGGGATTGCCACACCAGTGAGGCTCTGGTCCAGCAGATAAACAGACATGCATGCACAAAGCTGAACTCATCCCTGCACAGATGTGTCCAGTGCGCTCTTATTTTTTGAACTGGAAGAGGAATTTCTTTGCAATTCCAGTGAAGCATTTCACAAAACAAGTATGAACAAATTTTGCTACTAAATATGTGCCATGCCCTGAGTTCTGAGGAACATTTAAAATTCACTTATTTTCTGTATGTTATAGAAACCATACATCATGAATGAAAAGGTGCACTTCCATTAAAACAACTTAGGCAACAGAAATATAAAGCTGTGCCAAATTAATAATAATATGAAAAGTCTGTGTCAAAAGAGCTCCAACCATTTGGTCTTCCAAATCTGCAGTATGTTTCACTCCAACAGAACATCTTTAATGACTTTAATTATATGGATAAATTAACTTTCAATTAATTGGAGTGGTGGTTAGATCTGTTGCATCTTGATTTCAAAGCCCTGAGTTCAATTTCAATCCCACAGCAGAAGGTTCTCCAGTTTCCTTCCACACCACAAAATGTGTAGACTGGTGAATTTTAAGTCAGTACTCTATGAGTGGATGTATGAATCAGCATTTTCTGTGATGAACCGACACAAAATCCAGCAATGGTTCTCACTATAAGTCCAAAGTGGCTGGAATATATACACAATCTCCCTGTGACACTGAAATAAATAAGAGGATTAGAAAATAGTTGGATTGACTAATTTCTTATTGGCAAACAATTGATGGGCACTTTTTTTCATTTATCCTACTAGGAAAGGCCCTGTCCCACCCCATTGATATGAGAACATTAGAGGTCATTTATCCCAACAAGCTCATCCATCCCATTCACCTACATTATCCAAAATAATATCAAGTCAAGATGTGAAGGTCCACAAATTCTTGCTCTCCTGCACACTACTTGGCAATTTATTTCATGTATATGTAATTCTTTGTGTGAAGAAAAACTTTAGAATATTTGTGCAAAACATTTCCTTAATAAGTTTGTCCTTTTGGCAGAATTTATTTTAAAGTAACAGCCGGGATCTGTTCTACCAAATACTTTCATATTTTTAAACAGTTCAATCATGTCCCCTCTTAACCTCTATTTGTTTAAAAGAGAAGTTCAGTATTTTACATGCCGAACTTACTTCTTCACAAACATGGCATACATGCATTTGGTACACAAAATTGTGTTATGAAGTTAAGCATTTTGTGAACATCTTTAAAGATATCTTACCCTCACTGGCGCTTTACAATGGAGGCTAATTGAAGTATGGGGTACCACCAGAGAATAAAAGCCTAAAAACGTACCAATGAAACAGCTAAAGTTTTGATAAAGAAAAACATGCCTTCTGTGTTTCCAACACTTTTGTATCAACAAAAGGGACCTGTAAATAACCATTTTATCAAACATTCCTGGTGCTATTTTTCTCAAGGTAAGGACACATTTTCTATTCACTTGTGTACGTTCTCATATAAATGCAGAAGTAAATCAACACAAAGCCAAACACTTGGCACGAAATGTTTACTGTGATTTGGTCTTTCAAAAGGAAATCACACCTTCTGGGAAAGAAAGATTATTGCGGAAGAAGACAAACACTGACATGGCGTGCACAGCTGGTCTTTGCTTAAAATGGCCAAAACTCATAATATTGCTTGTTTTTTTGTTCACTATGCCATGTATAAACTATTTTACAATGTGTGTGTAATTGTAAGATGTGGATTACCACTAGACAACTGCCTTGGACAAATGTAGCAAGTTTTTAAAGTTTTATTTTCTGGTGATGCCCCATTAGACTCCGCTGTAAAGCACCAGTAAAGGCAAGATATTTTTTTTAAGTGTACAAAAAAGAATTAACTTTAGAGCACAATTTTGCATGGCCAATGCATATATTTGTGAAGAAATAACTTTGCCTTAAAACTTGACAGACTTTTTCTGTAAAGTGAAAAGGTTCAACTCCTCCAAACTCTCCTGATAGCTCATGCCTCTTAGAATCAAATCAGCCTAGTCGCTCATTTAGACAACACTGAATTAGCACCTATATTTAATATCAAAATAGTTTAATAACAAAAAAGCCCCCAGCTACAAACGTAACCCATCTATTAAACAATAAGCAGCCTTTAAAAACATTACACAACTGGTAATATTATGCAATTATGTGCAAGTAATCTGTTTTAAGAAAAATGAAAAGACAAGGCATCCAGTAAAAACCGGGCTACTTTTAAATTTACGAAGTGTTAACTAGGTCTTGCAGCAATCATATTTTTATTATAAAAGGTGTTGAGTTTTCATTCCATCAACACTATCAATTGCACTACATTATTTAATCCTAAACAGATATGGCCCCAACCGATGAAAAACTAGTACAAAAATTAGCGTACACTTATTTGTTTAATTTAGATTACTAATTGAGCACACTATGAGACAACAGCGCCGGCCACTACATAAACTTCAGTTATGATATAGAAATCAAGGAATAGGGCAGAATGGACAAGTAAGACGTGTTCGTGATGATGGCCGAAGAAATCGGAGCACATGACTTCCAAGTCAGCACCTGAACTGCAAACACGAGTTTGGATGTTGACACCCAAGTGCACGCAAAGCCCTGTCACCAGACGGCTTTTATTGCCCAGTGTGGTTAACAAGCAGGCGCTGCTTATTAACTGTGAATTGCCACAGGCTGCCAGCTCCTCGAAAGGAGCACTGCGGTGTTTTGGGTTCACATGATCACAATCGTTAATTGAAATCTTGTGGCATCTCCTTAACGAGATCAACAAACGTCTCCCACTGCAGTAACAGTGCCAGACTAACTTTAAGAAATATGACTGAAACAAATAAAACATATTAGAAAGCGAGTGTACATCAAGCACATGTCGCGCGTGTGCTACTTTAATTTATAATAGATAGATAGATAGATCTCACCCCCTGCATATCTTTCACAAAGTAGCTGCCACTTGAGCCCTGATAGATCCTTTCGGGGAATATCCCGGCCTCTATCGCTTGTTCTGCTTTCCGGATGATCTCTCTAAACTCGGGATCCTCTGGAAACTCATTCCGATGAGGGTCACGGGGAGAATTCATTCGGTCTCTTTCCAGTAAAGGTTGACGCTCCCGGCTTCGACTCGGGCTGCCTGCCGGTACTCGAACAACTGAACCAGGCATGCCCGCGAATCCAGTCCGTGGACTCGAAGGCCCCGTAGGGCAGTAACTGAAATCAGGAGGATCCCGGAGCGGAGATACTAGCGGGCTCGTCTCATCCATCCCGCAGTTGAACCGTGACAAACAACAGGCAGAAAGAAAAATAGAAAGCTACGCCAGAGTCAGCACTTGCTCTGGCCTACGCTGTTTCTACAATCGCGGCAGCTGACTGTCAGCTTCCTTAATTCCCGCCCACACATGCAAATGACAGCACATGGCAAAATGAACGAAAATCCATAAGCGCCTCCTTCCACCAATCAGCGTGCTTCCCTATGGGCGAGTGTGAATATTAGAATATTATGGATTTGGCGAAATCCGGGACGTCTGGTGGGTCAGGCAACACTTTTTTGAGTCATACCTCTACCTCCAGAGAAACGCACTGCCCCCCGTCTGTTGTTGGAAGCTGCTTTAGCATTTAATCCCACTTTTCAGCATACTGTAATATTCGAATTGACAGACATATTTTTGCTAAACTAGTGGCAGTATAACGTACTGAACCGTGATCAACTTCCCACTTGCTGAGTATATTGTCTCCTTCGTTTTACGATTGGCCATAAAGTAAAAACTGTTTCCCACACCCCTATTAAAGTAGTAGGTAAGCTTTTTCTGAAATTAACGACTACGCATATTTAGTCGTTGCTCACAAATACATTTTTCGAATGGATCGTGCCTAAAGTGCTGCCCCCAAAATCCAGAGGTCGCCCATCATGGTTCAAGAATATTCGCTCGCGGTTAACTGAAAAACCTCACTGTCGAACCTTTGGCAGGCGTACCGGCGGCGATGATAGACTGCAGTGCCGATTATCCGATCGTTTAGGACGTTTGCCTTGCAAACCCCTTGACTGAGGTTCAACCAAATAAAGAATTAACGAGTCTTGTTACTTTATGAATAAAAATGAAATCGAGATTATTACTGGGTTTACATATTTTTTTAATTACGCCGAAGAATAATTCAATATTGGTGCATTTGCTGGTGGGTGGCTAATGTATGACAGCAGGTATCCTGCCAGTGCGGAAACCCAAGCATTGGCTGATGGGAGATATAACAGCATACAACGCAAGAGAGCACTCTATGCCTAGGTTGGCACTGTGGTGCAGTTCGGAGACTTGGGTTCGTATCATCCCTGCGTGGAGTTTACATGTTCTTTCCCATGTCTTCTGGGTGCTCTGGTTTCCTCTCATGGTTCAAAGACATGCAGGTTAGCTGGACTGACAATACTAAATTTGCCCTAGTGTGTAGTTGGGTGTGTATGTGTGTGAATGTGTGTTCACCCTGCAATGGACTGGCACCCTGTGCAGGGCTTGTTCCTGCCTTGCAACTTATGCTATCTGGGATGGGCTCCAGCATCCCCCACAACCCTATTCAGGAATAAGTAGGTTAGAAAATTATTGACTGACTGACTCTGGGTCTACATAAATCACCAGAGGGGTACTTTGACTTTCACTTGAATGCTGTTGTGCTGGTATACGTCTTGGCCATGCTAAAGTGGAAGATGAAAATGTGGAGGCAGCAGAGCCATTTCTAGGATTTGATTTGCAGGTATCAGGGTATTAGTCCCCTCTGTGAGTTCCATGAGTGCTCTTAGAGTTTGATAAAATCAAAGATGGAGGGTAGGTTCCACTTCTTAAAAGTACATTAAATCGAGGAGCAGTTCCCCTCCTGGTTTTGCTCAAATTCTTAAAGTTTTCAAGTTTTCAAAGATGGGTTTTGAATTACACACAATACACTGAGAGAAAGTTGATCAAGCGCTTCATCAGATATGATGGACACAAAGATTACGGGCTTGGTGTATTAGATCATGTATATGTTGGATAAAAGATCAGTGGTTTGGACAAATAGATCAGAGGCTTCAGTATCTAAAGCCACAAAAACGCCACTGCTGAACAGAGAAAGAAAACCTTCTTTGCAACTGAATTTATGGGAAAGAGGAGACACGACCTTAATCAGGAGTGCTTGCCTGCAAGAATAAATATTATCAGATATGTCCTTACTTGAACTGTGTACTACGTTAATTGTGTTTGCTTAGTGTAAGGCAATTGAGGTGTTATTTTTATTTTAATTGTCTCGTCAATAAATACAATGTACACTCTTTTATGTGGAATTCACAATGGGCACACATAAAAAATGCAGCTGTATTGCTGAAGGCAACATGGCACCACCTTTCAGTTTTGTTACTTGGATGCAAATATTCATACAATAAAACACTAAAACTTGGCAGAAATGTACAAAACTACATCTGCCTGAATAATTGGAGAGGAAATGTTCAAAATCAGTGCTTTGCTCTGCACACCAGTCAACACTATCTACTGCCAACTTACTAGCAACACAGTGATTCATCACTTACTAAAGATATGGAGCTAATATTGGACACATTTTAAGGCAAAGAGGCCCTTATCTGCCGCCCCTATATGTAATAATAAGTTATCCTTCATTAACCTATGCAGTGTTCAGTCTATGGAAGTCACTGGGTATCATACCATTTAGAGGCCTTTGAATATTATGTTCTCATTTACTCTTCCAGTGTGTTTTATCATACTATCAGATCACCTAACATGAAAGGTACCAGAAAGAACGACCAGAGCAGACTGTACTTGCTAAGTAGATGTCAGGTCTTTTGATGTGAGCAGTAAGCTGTTGGGAATGTTCTACCAGTTCACAGTAGCCAGTGGAGTGTTCTACACTGCAGTCACCTGGGGAATCAACCTGAGCACAAACATATTGGGAAAGCCTGCTCCATCACAGGGCAAACCCTGGATACACTGGAAGCTGCTGCGCAAAAGAGGATGGTGGCAAAAATGAATGCCATCATGACAAATCCCCACCATCCCCAACCAGGAGGCACTTTCTTGGAGCACTTTTAGCCACAGGTTTAGTCCACCACAGAGTGCTTAGAAGCACCTCTGGGGGGTCTTTTCTGCCCATTGCTATCAGGCAGTTCAATGCTTCCACTCAATGTACTCAATAAGTTGATTTTATTATTGATTGATTGAAGTGATTGGCTGTATTATCTGTCCTGTGAGCCTGTATCATCGGTTTTATGTTTCTGCTACTGTATAGTATGTATCTGAATTTTACCATGGGATTAATAAAGTTTATCTAATCTAGTCAACTATCCTCTTAGGTTGTTTTCTTAATGGTGGATAGGAAGATACAGTATGTCAAGATCAGTTATATACCCGTAACTTTTAACTCTTATCTGTCTCACTGTCTCTATTATACCCAGTGTATTGAACCCTAGGGACGTCTAATGGCAGGTTGCTTGCTGACTGGGACCATCTTTTATTTGTAAATGTTTAGTTCAAGCCAGTTTTACCACCAAGAGATTACTACACCCAAGCGTCCTCAAGTGCTCTTAAGGGACTGCAGCAAGATACGGAATGGACAATCCTGCACTTGGTTGCAATGAATAATAAAGGCATTTACGTGTAAATTTAATTTATTTGCATTATAACTAGTAACTGGGTATTATAAGGCAATACACAGAATCATGCAAGCTGGGTGCTTTAAATCTTTATTCAGTCCTAGCAGAAGTGGAGAAATGTTGTTGACCATTCTACTCCCAGACATCTTCTTTTCTTGCATGTTATATGTTCTCAAGCAAAGCAAGGGCACAGAGATATAGTACTCTTCTGCAGTTTTAAAAAACAACTGAAGGAAAAGGTTGTGGGGTGGAGCAGTATCAGCTTTGCCCTTCTCTCACCCAAACAGGACTCACACATACACACCCATAGTAGAGCATGTTGACATTAACATTTGCTGAAAATGCTACTTATAGTACATTGATAAAATCAAACTGCTAAAGGTCAGTTCTCTAAGATTCCTAGTTAAGCAAGCAAAAAAATAAAAAAGTTCTGTTTAATGTTCTAGCTTTCCCAGCATGCCCTGCACTTCTGTTCATTAACAAGACTTAAGATTAAAGAGTCACATGGCCACTTATCTAAACAGTTTAAACTATCTCCTGTACACAGTGATGCATGTTTTTCTCCTATGTACAATTTAGAAATGTCAAAAGCAACCTGCCCTACTTCCTTTATATTTTACCTCTGCCTATACTGGTACTTATACTGGTCAGTATGAACATATTTCAAGGAAAGATCTTAGGGAACCTGCGGTGGGCTGGCGCCCTGCCTGGGGTTTGTTTCCTGCCTTGCGCCCTGTGTTGGCTGGGATTGCCTCCAGCAGACCCCTGTGACCCTGTAGTCAGGGTTATAGCGGGTTGGATAATGGATGGATGGATCTTAGGGAACAAAGGGAAATTAATATTTCAATTAAAATTTCAGAAAAAGTTTGGAATTCAGCTATTTCCTAAATACATTCTAGTGCAATCACACCATATTTCAACTACAAATTGTTCATTGTTCTCATATAATTAGTCTAAAATTTACCCAGGGTAAGATCCAACCATTGGGCAATGTCAGCAAGTGCCCATATCCCTAGGTGACATTTTATGGAAAATCTCTACAGCATTCTCATAATTAGGCCTCACTCATGTTTAATTAAATTAAATGCAGTTAAATAATGTCCACCATCGATATGCTACATTAAGCATACATGTTACATTAAAGGTCAATAATCATATTTAAGTTTTATGGAGTTATGGGAACAATAACATCATTAACTTTTTCATTCTGATGTCAAGAAGGTAAGCTGCCCTGTGCACACCGCCTAAAGTTACCACTCTGTTCTACACCCAACAACTACGATTATTTCTATAGCACTTTTTCATACACAGGAAGTAGATCAAAGTGTTTTACACGATGCCAAAGAAGTAGTTGCAAGAAAGAAAAACAAATTAAAATGAGGTAAGAATAAATATGAATAAATAAAAAAACAATCAATATGGACTTATATGAAATAGATATATATGAGGGATGTTCAAAAGATTTCTGCACTTTTTTCTTAACTCTGTTTATTAAGAATTTCTAAAACAAATTACATCACTTTTCTACATAGTCTCCTTCATTTGCCATGCAATTTTCCCAGCATAGCACCAGCTTTTTAATGCCCAATTACTACTCCTCCCGCCTTCACCGTTTCCAACAAAAATATAAAAGTAGAGAAACTTTTTGAATGTCCCTCGTAACTAGTAGAAAGGTAGAGAGGTAGAGTCCTCATATATAGTAACACTTTTTAAATCTCTAAATATGAGCCTGAGGACAATGTCAGATGGCCAGGGAGGACAGAAAAAAAATGTTATTTTAAACTTCAGATAAGAAAAAATCAGCAATGTTTCCAAGGCCAAAAGACCACCCAGGCCCCACATACATGTATATTATTGGTTCATTATTGTTTTTCATAGAGTAGTTCTAGTAGTAAATAATATAAGAGAAATAATAAAAGAACAGTGCAGTAAGAATGTAAGATATACGAATGTTAACATTAAATAGAAAGTCCATTCAGTGAAGTCCATGTCCAGATGTGTACAGACTCCATCTTCATCTGCATCATGAGCAGCAACAGAGAGCATGGTCTGGGAGCAGTGGCACCATTTTGGACAAAATACATTGTATAGCTCTGGGATAGGCTTGGGATTATAATCACTCAAGAACTCTTTAACAGCAGTGACTGAAGATTATGCTGAGTTGCAGTTAGCACAGGTATTATTTTTTAATGGTACACCATAACTACAAGGCAGTATTACTTAGCTAAGCATGACATTTTTCTTCCTCTTCTTTCGGCTGCTCCTGTTAGAGGTTGCTACAGCGGATCATCTTTCTCCATACTAAACATGATATTTTTAAGGAAAATTAATTTTATATAAACTTCACTTCCACAATTAACACTATTTGAAAAGCTTTATACCCTTCCATGCCATTTTCTAAATCCAGTTACCAAATTAAATTTTTTCCCTAATTCTAGGTTTTGTGATGCGGCTGACTAAATAACTTGTTAAGAGTCACACAGCAAGTCAGTGATCAGGACTAAATTATCATCATTATAGTTGTTGTTTCATGCTGCTGCCATTAAGCAATCCTTCCTAATTATTTTTTTTTAAGATGGCTTCATTTTATATACCCAGAGATTAATCCCACATTGTAGAAAGTGTGCTGGTTCTCTGATGACTGTGATGACTCTTGACCTCTTGTGACTGGGTAGTGAACTCCAATATATTAGATAAACTACAACCCTTTGCCTTTTTCTACACGGTGTGCTCTTAGCTATACAAATGATTTTCTCAGGGTAATACAGTAAGTCAGTGTTGTCAATGAAAGACACAAAATTGTACTTTGTAGTCAAATGCTACTAGGCCACACTTCCTGAATGTTCAGAATAGACAGAAATGAACTGCCATGATGAATTACTGCTGCACAGTTCATGCTCAGTTTCTATGTCTGACTCCTTTCTGTTACTCCGAAGTAATTTATCATACATGCTGTACACAAAACAGTTTTAAAATGCATGCATATGAATCCACATGTTTTTTAGACTTAAAGGCATTACAGAAAATTAAGTTTCAAAAAGATACTCAAACTTGTGCTGCCTTAATTACTTTATTCTAATGGTCTCGAATCCCTTAACCTCACAGATCTCAACAAATCTGAAAATTTTCTTGTTCAGCAATACATTCCTTCATGAAGTAGATGATGAACACTGTTATGTTTACTGTCACACCAAGTTGAACACTATCAACTGTCCTAACCAGCCTCAGAAACAAATATTCTACTTCGAAATGAAAGTCAGATCCAACAAAGTGTTACAGAATCAACGTACTTTACACAAATTTATGAGATATAAAATAGTGTGTGTGTTCACCTATGATGACTTCTATGCAGGTTGGTTAATCTTTCTAGGAGGAGTTAATGTCCCAAAAGCTCTTACTTGGGAAATTTGGTATGAAGGCCACAATTCCAGACCAGCATAGGTGGGTGAATCCCATCTGTAAGTGTGTGATTTATATTGCGTCCCATGTCTTTGTGTGATGTTCTTGTGTCCTTTCACATTCCAAGGAAGTGCACATTAGGTTAGTCAGTGGCTCTAAACTGGCTGTAGATGAAGGTGTATGTTTGTGTGTGTGTGAGTATTCTCTGTGATGAACTGGAGTTTCAATCCAAGGCAGTCAATGTTACTGGGATAGGCTCTGATGCCTGTGCCCCAGAACTAACTAAGTGGTATAGAAACTGGGTGGATTGATAGATAGATGAACACCTGAAAAAGTCATTCTAATTAATGGAACACAAAGTGAGAGAAGCAAAACAGTTATTCACTTATTCATCTGTTTTTTGAAACTGACAACATGAGGTGCAATACAGGAACTAGCAATGTAAGGGAGCTAGTCATTCACTGGACATACTTACACACCCCAGTTTAAAGTGGCAATAAACATCATATGAATTTCTTCAGGTTGTGGAAGGAAAACCAATGCACTCAGAGAAAACCCACAAGGGTATGGAAAGAACGTGCAGTTCTCCGGGCTGTAAACTGAGCCTGGAGATGAAAGGCAACAATGCCATTTCTCTGCTACTGTGATGCACACTGAACAAGTATATGTCTGAAATTATTATTATTATTATTGTTAGAAGATGACATAGTGATACAGTGATTATCTATTTCCTCACATCTCCAGAGTCCTGGGTTCAAAGCTTCTGTGAAGTTTACACATTTTCTTTATGCCTTTGCATGTTTTTTTTCTGGTTGTCACAATCTTCCTCCTATATCCCAAAGACAGGCCTGTCACGTTAATTGGTTGGGTGCCTTATCATGTCCAGGGCTGGTACACTCTTTGATCCCAAAGCTGCTATGATAGGCTCCAGCCTCCTGCAACCTTGAGCCATATAATGTTGGTATGTGTGAGGGATCTCTGTTGCAACTTCAAGCTGTGACACCAGAACCAGGAAGAGATCTATGCAATTGTTATTACCCCCAAAGGACACCTCTGTGTGTGTGTGTGTGTGTGTGTGTGTGCGTGTGTGTGTGTGTGTGTGTGCGTGTTAAGAAGAGAAACTTACAACTTACAGAATGTATCTTTCACGAAGGTTATTACTTTTCAGTTACAGTGATACCAATAATCAGAATACAGTAATTGCCTCAATCCCAACTACTAGTTATAATCAATACTTCTTGGAATCACAGTAGATGTACTTATGGTTTGGTTAATTTAAAATCTGGTTGTGAGTAATGCTTTGTCAGGCACCTTTGTCTAACTTCATTACAGACAGTTTTCCTCTAGTTCAGTCCAGCACCACGTTGCCGTTTGGGGTAATAGTGATAGCTCCAGCCTGTGTAATGGCCATACCCTACGCAAAGGGGTCCTGCTATAGAAGCAGAGTTATGAACAGGCCCAAAGCACAAATAGCATATAGAGAGCCAAGATCGAGTGCTTGGAATAGGTTATAAAGGAAGTAGTTGACACTGTGCCATCGTTTTTGGTTGTATAAGCCAAATCATTCATTTAATAATTGGTGCAATGTTTTGTCAATCAAAGTTTTTCGGTCTTTGAGTTATGGCTCTTTGTTCACTCACTGCCCAAGTGTTTAAATGGAGGTTCACAAAAATATGTCTGGATATCATTTTGCCTTATTGAATGAGACTCAGAAGATGCATTCTAAACAGATGTCATGTGGGGATAGAACTAATGCTTGAGCTGAACTTAAGACAGTCTAGCAGTTTATTTTTAAGGAATGGACTTGTGTAACAAAGCAAAGCAAAATGGGTAATGCCACTTTGTCCTACAGTAAGAAAGTTGGAAAATGGGTGGAAGGTTTTGTCATTGGGATCAACCACTGTGGTTTGAGGTCGTCCTTCTATGTGTAAATTTCTGTTGAGCAGAAGCTTAGTGTAGAAGTGAAGGAAAGAACAGTGGCATCAGAGCTACTTTGAAATCATCTTTGTCACCTTAGGTTATCATTTTGAAACATGATTATCTCAAGTGTTTAACAACTGAGGTGGACTTCTTGTTTTTGGATTGCATGTTTAGAAATGAGTGACACAGCCAAAATGTGGTCAGGTCTCTGTGTCAAAATGTGTGCTCTTTAAATGGTTAGCAAGTTTTCATTTACCATCAACATATACAAATATTTTTCTTAATTAAACTACTTTAACAAATATCACATGTATAATACACAACACTTAAAATTTACCATGGCAAGAAAAAGGCCACTTCTAAACTAAATATTCAACCTTTACATCATTTCATCTGCTTAATAAACTTTTTTTTTCTTCTTGTTAATATCACATGGAGTCTCAGTCTGGCAGCAACAGATGCAAGATGAGAACAATTTGGGGCCAGGGTGGCAGTTCTTAATAGGGCACAATCGTATACACCCTTTCTTAGATTTACCAGCTTTAGATTCTGCAATAAAACTATACATGTGTTTTTGAGAAATGGAAAAAAACACAAACCATGTGCAACAGAACTGAACTGAAGCAATGGGGAAAAAAAGAGAAAACTTTGGGCAAAAGAACTAAGCTGAAGGAGTTCCACCAGCTGCATCTTCTTGTTTCTTGAAACTGATTAGTATGTTGTCTTCTTCTAAAATGGTGCTTCTCAGGTTCAGTCCAGGGAGATCAGCATAGCTGCAGGTTTTTCATCTAACCAGTTCATTTTCCCTCTAAATGATCTCATTGTTCAACTAACCTAGTAGTGTGAGATTTGCAGTTGAAGAAATTTTGAAATATTTGCATTTTTATCATAGCTTTAACTTAAATCACTTTTGCTATGTTCCTATTAATTCATGTAAATTTGTTCCCTTCATTGATAGTTAACAATGCGTACAGAAGACAAATAAACGTTTATGCTAAAGGCAGTAGTTACCTTAGCATCATGCTAATTAGAGTGTTTACTAATAAAACAAACGGAATTTACAAGGATGAACGGAATCAGAAATAATACAAATTATTTCCATATAACATTCAAATATTCTCAGTAAATTCCAATAAAAATGAAGCAAAAGCATGTTTAATTCAGATAGGAGTCAAATTTAAAAAAAGAGGTGACTGGAAGAAAAACCTGGAGCCACAGGGCAGGCCTGAACTCATCAATCACTGATCTACTGTAAATGACTGGTCATTTTATTCTAGACACTTACCTTGAAGCCCTCTAATTTTCAGCAGTGGGTTCACTGCATAGTAGACGCTGGAATCAGTTTTCCCATACCTTTGAGCATTCTGTACTCCCAATCATCTTTTATTCTCCACTTTGGTTTTAAAAGAATTGGGATGTCATCCCAAATGGAATGGAGGGTCAGTTACCCAGGAAGGAGGCCTTTTATAATGTAAGGAGGACATTGGTGGATGGGTGTCCTGGCCAAGATGGTTAAATGTTCCCATTCCCAGTCAGGGGAATATAATGGAAGGACAGGGCATAACTGCCTCCTATGGCCATGAGTTCCCACAGTGCACTTGGCAGCAGCAACCCTCTTTTGTAACTCCTGTTTGGACACCAGCAGGGCTGCATTGGAGTTGTAGTTCTGAAGGGCAGCACTGCTTGGGTCCATGGGAATGGGCTTTGGAGGGCGCTGAAGGGTGCTATTGTGGGCTGTCTGATTAAGGTTCCACCTGATCTGGAAGTACTTTTTCACCACAGTGCCAATGGACAATAAGTACTCCTGAGTCTGGGCTAAAAAGGAGCTCTCCCCCTCACCCAGGCAAGATGAAGGCGACAGGGGAGAATGACAACACTTACATGGGAGTTTTTGGATGAATAAAAGACAAGAGAGGAATGCAATGAGAAAAAAAAGTCTTGTGTTTATTGTGGAGAAGCCTGTATCAAGTTATTTTGCTTAATAAAAAGGCTTCATTTGTGCCTGGGATTTGTGCCTTTGTGGTTGTGTTTGGAATTTGAACCACTGAGGCCACAGAGTATAAGTATAGTACAGAACAATTATGCATGCAATAAGTGATGCAATATTTCATATGAAATTCAAATTCAGCATTATTCTAATGTAAATACACAAAACATTTTTGTTGATTTATAGGTGAAGCAGTATAGTGTACTCACTGAGATAAAATCATAGGCTGTGCAGATGCGCCAATGTCCTCAGTATGCTCTCTCTGATACTCCTACAACTGCTTTGTCCATCTGCCTCTGTTGAATCTTGACAGAAAAACAAGAAAGTGTGATATTCAAACACACATACAAAGTTCTGCCTTAGATCTACTGCTTATTAGCTAATACTGTATTAGTTCCACTCCATGTGTGTCTGAAAGTTGGGATCCTTGTAAAATAAAGCATGACACACTTTAGAGCACTGGGTACTGTATTTAACAGGTAGCACGTGCTTCCTGAAAATGAGTTCTTTTTAAAATTACAACTTAAACTTGAACCTCTACCTATCCCTTCAGTAACCATAGTGAATATATTAAGAAAAATATAGTATAAAAGAAAGGCTCATGTTTAACTTGGTTTAAAATGCAGCTTTCAAATCTTATATACATTGCAGTATAACCATTTTATATGTACTGTAGATACAGCCAAAGAGAAGCTATTGGAAAATGTTTAATCATCTTACAGTTCTTCAGTGGGGGTTTGGCTATTGCATTTCCATCTTTTAGTGGAGTGTAGAGGCAATCTCCTTGGCATCACATCCATGCTCCCAAAGTTTCTGGCTTTGAGGCTTCCTGACATGCTTTATATGCTCATGACACTCATTGGTCCTAAAGGTAGTCATACACCTTACGCATCGGCCAATACTATATATTGATCAGGCTCTATTCTTACCAGTCTAGCATATTCAGTGAGCTATACACAGGTTTTGCTTAGCAATGCTATGTATGGATTAGGCTCTCTAAGACCATTCTGCCATCTTCTATCAGACTGGAAAGTTGCACCTTTTCTAGCCACTAACCTTCATTCGCAGCCCTTAGTTTGTCACAGCTTCCTGAAAAGATATTTTCTAAATATACACTAACTTTTAACTAAATATAAGTATTTAAAAACAAAAATCATTCTTACAAATCACAGTATTGCATGATTTCTTTTTTCAATCATGGATACAGCTACATTAAAATAGAGGAAATAAAATCAAAGACTAGTCTTCTACATCCTTTCGTTTAATGCCAGTCATTTACACCATGCTCCTAAACTTGCAACTGTCCCTTCACCACTGCAGCCTCTGTTTAATATATCATTTAAAATGTCCTCTAATTGAAATATTCTGATGTTTACTGTGTAAGACAACCACTTCTACAGTAAATTCTAACTATGCTGCTTTGTTCATAATTCACTCACTTTGTTAAATGTTGGAGTGAGTTTAATTATTTTATGTTCATAAGAAATAGTCATAAATGTTTTTAAATGACTATTTTATTTATTTATTTATTTATTGTTTTTTGCCTCCTGACTTACTGGTATGAGAAAAACCAAACATATGATATACTGTTTTGGTTTTTAGCGTTCCCCCTTATTTTTTTACCTATATACTCCAATATTTTTAGGCATTTTTTTAAATATATTACGTGTAGGAAATTATACCCTTATAAAAGTAAACCAATAGGTGTCTTCAGTAAAAATGATTAGAAGGATTTGAAATTGTGCCTGCCACGTCAACTGACTCCAGAGGTTCACCACCTAATGAGATATGAGGGGGTCAATGTTACTCCTTTTCACAAAATTTTGAATAAATGGGGATCAGTAATATACAGTAGGCATGTGGATTGTCGTTTTGTGCTATTTCAAGATTGCTAATAATGAAAATGAAAATAATTTTAATATTTGAATCTTTATCGGTGGTCTTAGCCCTCTAAGAGCCACTCCCAGAAGGTTAAAAATGATAAACTTCAAACATATCTGGAGTATTGTTTTAAACTATTTCAAGGTCACTGATTTTGAATATGATATCGTGTCATTTTCTACCCTGCTTAATTCAGAGCAGGGTCACCTATCCCAGCTAGCATAGAGTGCAAAGCAGGAACGAACACTGAACAGGGAACCAGCAGATTGAACACTCACCACACATATGCCCTCACAACAAACATGCACTAGGGACAATTTAGTGTTGCCAGTTCATCTAACCTGCTTGGCTTTGGACAGTGGGAGGAAACTGGAGGAAGAAATCTGTGCAGACACTGGGAGAACATACAATCTCCATGCAGGGAGAACCTGGGACAAAAACCCTGGTCTCCTTACTGTGAGGCTTCAGCACTATCACTGTACAGTACTACTGTGCCACCCTGAGGATAATGTTATTTTTGATTTGTGATCCTTCACTAGGGATCTAGCCTTCTAACAACATTATCAGAGGGGGAAATATGAGAAATTTCTGCTGTAATTGAGAGTATTAAGACTTTAAACATTTAAAGTGAGGTACACATGTTATTATTCTAAATATATGATACAACTGTTCTCGCTTATTATGTACTTCTACCTCATTATGCATATCATTGCATTTCTTATGAATACTCCAAATTAGGGCAGTTTATGCTAATTCAGACTTTTTTCACTTAGTTTTTCATACCCCCCTCTCCGACTTCCAAATATTTCTGAAATTTTCTCTATCTTCCCTCTCAACTGTCTCCTACAGTTAGGTTAGGGTGGTTGATGGTGGCCCAGATGTTAGGTGGGTAATATAATTGGCATAGTGAAATGCCCAGGTCCATCTGTTTTGATCATGTCATGCATTTAGAAACCTTTGTTCACCAGATATTCTAGTCCATACGCCCCTCTTTCTTTGTGTGTCTGGTTGCCTTTGTTATTCAGACATTCTAGCCATTTGGGCACAGCAGATGACATTACACCTGGGTAGAGATGCCGGATACCAGACGTTTTGTGGTTTTATATAGATAGACAAGTGCATGGAGGATGCAGTGTGGGCCACTCATGTTGTGTCTCTCTCTCACTCTCCCTCTCTTTCTCACTCGCCTTCTTGCTCTTTCTGTCTTAGAATTTGTGGCCTGACAACACAGCCCAGTCCACAGGGAGTGGAGGCCACTGGGTAAACTGTCCTGCTGGTCCTGATAGCTAGTCCATCCACACCTGTCTGGTAACACTCCAAACACTGCTGTAAGTGGATTAGGAACAACAGTTTTTCTAACATTCTCTGACATGTAACTATATTTTTTCCCAAACTGATCTGTGTGTGGGACAAGCAAGGTAAGTGCCTGACAACATTGTTTAAATTAATCTCTTGGCCTGAGTACATTTTAGATAAGTCTAGATATCTGCATGCAGTGTACAATTTTTAGTTGAATTACCTATGCTTTGTATGGATTGATGAGGAAAGTACCCTGTCAATAGCTGATTTCCAGGAATACTTCTTGCCTTTTTGAGGCCCAAAGCAGTATATCTATTCTGGGCACCCACTCCAATTCACTCTTCTTCTGTGTGTTGGTTGGTGGACCCACACTGGCCACAGGGCTCTAAGTAGTTGCTTAGTTAGGTTATGCTTTAAAACAGCCAGACCTGCTGATTCCCATTCTTAATATGAAATACAGATTCAAATATTGCTTTCCCATTGCTGCCTCAAATCATCTAACCTTTCCACACTGAGTGGTACAATTCTTGTATCATTAGTCCATCCATGTTTGCTTACTGTTTAAATTACAGATTTGAAATGAGTCAACATCTAAGGCAGGGATTAAAAATGTATGAGAACACAAGTGTATCACAGACCTCACTTATGCACTTACTGTATACCTAGTCAACCATTTCAAAGTGAGTAATTAACAAGCTAAACAGCTCAGGTTGTGGGGTGAAGCTTAAATACTGGGAGGAAAAGGCACCCAGAGGATGGGCCATCTGTGAGCTGTGGTTTAGTTACTCCCTTACTTTTAATATGGGAGGGACAGGGGCCTTCACCCACCAACCTAAACTGAAAATGAATGGATGGCCGGACTTCAGTGCTGCCAGGCAGCAACATCAACCTCTGCACCACCATGTCATCCTTGTATTGTTATATACATCCAACCATCCATTATCCAACCCACTATATCCTAACACAGGGTCACGAGGGTCTGCTGGAGCAAATCCCAGCCAACACAGGGCGCAAGGCAGAAACAAATCCCGGGCAGGGCACCAGCCCACAGCATGTTATATACACTGACTTTAAAAATTATTCACTCCCTTGGAAATTTTTACATTTTATTCTTACTGTATGTAATACTGAATCACAGTGGATTTAATTTGGACTTTTTGACACTGATCAACACAATAAGACTCTTTAATGTCAAAGTTAAAACAGACCTCTGCAAAGTGATTAAAATAAATTACAAATACAAAATGCAATGTAATTGATCATAGAAGTATTCACTTCCTTCAATGTGACATACTTAAACTATTACTGATGTAGCCAATTGTGTTTAATGGTCCCATAATTAGTTCAATGGACCAGATTACCTTTCTGTGGTCAGAGTTTGCATTGATTGTAGTATCAATAAACCTGTTAGTGGAAAGTCCACCTTGTGGTGCATCAGTATATTCCTGAAGGTGACTTAAAAAGCACAAGTCGTGGGATGAAGATAAGAATACAGCCAAGTCACTGAATATCCCTTGGAGTTCAGTTAAGTCAATCATTAAGAAATGGAAAGAGTATGCCACAACTGACAATCTGCCAAAAGCAGGCCATTAGCAAAAATGGAGTGATTATGCAAGATGAAGACTAGTGAGAGAGGCCATCAAGAGATCTATGAGTACTCGAAAGGAGGTACAAGCTACATTGGTTAAATTTGGAGAGACTGCGCCTACAGCAACTGTTACCTGAGTGCATCACTAGTCATAGCTTTACAGGAGAGTGACAAAGAGAAAGCTACTATTGAAAAAATAGGATATATTGTCTAGAGTTTGCTGGAAGGCACACAGGAGACTCCACAGTAAGCTGGAATAAATTTCCACAGTATGATCTGATGAAACGAAAACTGAGCTTTTTGGCCATCAGAATAAATGCCACGTTTGGCGCAAGCTAAACAACGCTCATTATCAAATACACCATTTCTACTATGTATTTGAATGGTGGTGGCAGCATTGTGTTGTGGGTTTGCTTCTCTGCTGCAGGCTGTGGAAGGCTTGTGAGGGTAGATTGTAAAATGAATGAAGCAAAATACTAGCCTGATGCAGTTGGGAAGAAACCTGAACTGTAAGAGAATATTTGTTTTCAAGGAACAACCCAAAGCATAAAGCCAAAGCTACACAGGAATAGCTTAAAAAAACAACAAAGTTAATGTCTTGGAGTGGTCAAGTCAGAATCCAGACATCAATCCAACTGAGAATTTGTAGCTGGACATGAAAAAGACTGTTCAATTGCAATCTCCAGGCAATATGACAGAGCTTAAGCAGTTCGGAAAAGAAGATTGAGGGAAAAATTACAGTATCCAGATGTGGAGAGCTGACAAGGTCCTATGCACACAAGCTCAAGGCTGTTAATGCTTGCAAAGCAGCATTTTCAGTATGTAACACTAACTAGAAGTGATTAATATTTGTATGCAATCAATTATTTAGTGTTTTATATTTTTGTAGTTAATTTAGAACCATAGATTTGTGCTCTCTTTGAAATGAAACTGTTTTTTTCTGTTGATCATTGTCAAATAAACCAAATTAAATTCACTTTGATTGAATGTTGTATAATAATAAAATATGAAAACTTCCAAGGAGGTGAATGCTTTTTTATAGGCATGGTATAATGCATACTGTTATCTTTGAGACAATTATAAAGAGCACTAGTTTAGATGTTGTTTTGTTACCTTTAATGTTACCATATATTGGTTTCTGTTTGAAAACATAAAAACAGTCCTAAAGACTGAAATTAAGTGGGCTTTTTAATGGATAGATAAATGTGTTTGAATATAAAAGGTACAAAAGTAAATTCTGTAGCATAAATTTCACACAAAAAAGGTCATGACGGATACTAATGGCGGGTTAAATATCTTATTTTAACTTATCCAAACTAAGAGAGCGACAAAGCTTCGCTTCGTTTATAGGATGATAACCTCCAGGCATCGACCATAACCGTTGTGAGGGCTCCGACTTGCCTTAAATGTATTTCCAGTCTCGCTCTGCTTGCCAAAGCCTTTCTCGTAGTTGGAGTCTGCAAAGCTTGTTGTAGTAATTAGTGTTGCCATGGGAGGAGACTCGACAGAAACACTACAAATGAGGGAGTGGAGAAAACAATAGAAAACAACACGGCTGCACATAAACATTTAAAGGGCGCCTATTTAAAAACCAAGAACAGTCATCGTGCACGCCTGCTTCAAAAAATCACGGACTGAATCACGCAGTGGAGGTATTGTCTGCTCGCTTATTCATTCGCCTTCACCTTTTGTGCAAGGAGATTGCTTTCCTTACTGTATAACATTTAGTATGTTGATGCTTATTCCTTGAGTATTGCATGATAAACAATTATAACAATATAAGATGCTGTATATGTCAAGTTGTTATAAATTTCACCCAGTCTTAATTTTATATTAACTTAGTACGTTTTACAAAATCGTGTAATGCGAGGTAGGAAGACTACATACAACTTAAAAGCTGTGATTTATTTGCGGAATTCTTGTCTTAAAATCAACGAAGTGTCTTTCTCGTTATTTGTCCCGACAGGTGCGATGGATTCGCCAGTTGCAGAGTGGCTGGACGGGGACTTAAACCAAGACTGCGGCTGCTCTCCTCTCCTGCCACAGTCGCCCATCTCTGACTTGTCATTAAGTATTGGGAATCTGTCTTGTCAAGAAAAGTACGTACGGAACGGTAAACGAGAGTGTTTCGTTCGGAAATCTTATCAGTAAGTGTAGATGGATGGAGAAGGTGTGAAATTCAAACGTAACGAAGTGGTATTAGTCTTTTTGTTGATTCTGTTTTGTTTTTATATAAATTTAGAGTTTCTTATAATAGATAGATAATGAAAAACAACGTATAAGCGACATTTTAAAGAAAACAATATGAATATTAAAATCTTATTCTAGGCTTTTCCCCGGCATTTATTAAACTTGCTGTGACTGTGTGTATAACCTCTAAGGTTCTTCTGTGATGTGTTAATAAAGTGAAACCGATCTGATTCCTGACAGCTTACTAATCCCATTCCCACAGCGATACCCTGAGAAGAAGGCTGAAGCTGTCGCCGGAGCTGCAGACTCCAAGCTCTAACTCGGCGAGCGACGTTTCCCCGGATACCAAGACGCTGTCAGGTTCGGACTCGCAGATTCGAGCTTCAGCACCTTTGTTCACAGGCTTCCCTTAGTTAGTTCCTCAAGCTTGAAAGCCGCTTGGTGTAATTAATTTTTCAAGCCTTAATTACTCTTTCACTTAAGGATGCCAAGCTCACAGTTCAATGCCTAGAGCTTGCTAATAATGCACAGTATATAAAACTTCAAAATATAAGTAAGGTTAAAATGCAAATCTCCATACTTGTTCAATTATAAAGTTCTGTTTAATGTATAGTTTCTATCTATCTATCTATCTATCTATCTATCTATCTATCTATCTATCTATCTATCTATCTATCTATCTATCTATCTATCTATCTTCACTTTATGTAAATCAATAAAACCATAATAATAGTAAAACTTTATATAGTAATAGAAATAGAAACCATAAATCTGGAAAAATGAACAACAGTTAAGTTTCTCACATTTAATTCAGTTTTATTTTTATCGAAATAGAGATTAATAGGTAATTGAAAGGTCATTTTCCTAGTTTACTGTATTATTTCCTGATGTTATGTCACTTGTTCTCCTACAGGAAGTCTCACTTCAGACACTGAAAATACAAAGAGTACTGAGAGGTATGCCAAAAAGTAGTCTAGACTTTAAAGATGGTAAAAAAAAAATGGCACATGGAATATCAAAAAGCAGTCTGTTTGCCCCAAGGATACTGTGTGGTTCCCTGTTAGGCCCATTGACTTAGTATTGGTTTAGCCTATCTGCAGTACATGCGGTATCATAGCAATCTCCAAGGATACTTTGGGCCAAAAGATGTTATCATTTATGTTACTTCCTGATACCTGCTGTTGATTAACCCATAATCTAAGATACCCAGCCCATATTACAAGGTTCATTTTGAATGAACTCTTATGAGTATAAAATTAATGATTGAAAGTGCATAAATGGTTTGAGTTATACTTTCCAGTGTTGCTTTAATATTGGTAAGCTGCATTGGAAAATGAAGAAAAAGTAACATAAATGTGTCGAAAAGGCACTTTAAACACAGATCTTACTAACATCTAGAAATAATGTATTTGTGAAAATGATTTGTGTGTATGATAAAATGGAGTGGTACCACATCTACCACTGGGCTTTGAACTGAACAGACTCCCATATCTCCTAATTTTAATGGGTGTCTTTATTAATCTCATATTTTTATCCCTTTTTCTTTAATAATACATTAATTAAATGAAATTAAATAGTAATATGTATATAGCACAAGTAATATAATCTAATTTCTGTCTACTTTTGTTGCCTATAGAAGGATTTTAGCAATAAGTATTAAACTTAATGTGATTAAATTCAACTTGTATGTAACGCAATATAAACATTAGCAGCTTTACAGAATTTAATATGGTAATAATACTGTACAAGTTGAGGCAGAGTGTGATGAGAATATATTGTAATGAGTATATAATAGGTTAACTGGTCTACAAAAATGTGTACTCACCTTTGGTTTGCCTCTTATACTGTATAAGCGTTTAACAATTTACATCATGATTGCTAATCACAGAAGTCCATCTTTATAAGCACTTTCAGAAATGTACAATGAAATGAGTTAATCAGTTCAATATTTTTGCACCTAGTTTAACTTTTGCTAAAGATAATTTAATTATTATACATATATCAGTATTTTTTGTGATTAATGAGCTATAGACTTTATTTTGTATATTTTCCAGGTGTTTCACCACAAACAGAAACAGCCATAAGCTGGTAAGTACCAACAATAATCAGCAGCAATGAAACAGCTTAATGTTATAAAGATACCATTGAATTAATACAGTGTGTTGTAATGCTAAAATTGATGTTTTCCAAATGAGAAATCACTTTTTTTGGGTACCTGCTTACTGCTAATACAGTGACAGAATGCAAAGTATAGCATATAGTGTACAGCACATACACTAAAATAATATTAAGAGAGTTCTAAAGATACCACTGTGGTGACAGTTTGTAATTCTAAAATTCATGTTTTACAGCTAAGAAATCATTGTTTGGAGTATTTCTTTTTTGCTAAGACAACAACAGAGCTTACTGTGTTGGAAAACAAAGCAAAGGATTGTCTGCATTACAATTAGTACTGAATTCTTCCTGTCTTTTATTGCAATATTTCTAGATCTGCATACTTCTGACATTATTTTTTATGTTCAATGCATTAAATTAATTTGTATCTATCTATCTATCTATCTATCTATCTATCTATCTATCTATCTATCTATCTATCTATGTGTTTATTTTGGCATTCATCTTAAGTGTCTGAGAATTTGAAACATAAGCATGTATTAGCTCTCTGGATTGGGGAAAAGTAGGGTTTTTAGTGTTGTTTAAGCTTAAAACATTTTAACTTTATTGTGATTTCCAGAGTTGATTTTATTTTTGATTTCACTGACTTTTAATGCAATCTTTTGTTTATACTGCATTGGACTGTTGAATTAAAAAATCACAAACATGAACATAAGCAAAAAGAAAAAAATTCACAGAATAGCATTAAAGTCTTGAGTAATGCAGTAGCTATAAGAGTTTGTAAATAAAAAGCAAACACACACCAGAAGATCATATCGTTAATTTCATAAATAGCATTTCAGATAACTTATGTTTTTGTAATTTAATTTTAAATGGAATAAGTGTCAATACAGCACCCACTCAAATGGGAAATGTAATAGCCAGCATGTTTTTCTGATTGCTTGTATATTCATTAACAGAAAAGGCAGAATGAAAGAAAAAGTTCAAAAAAGAGTGAGAGTGACTTCTTGGCGGACAAAGAAAATGTGAGTCCTATTCTGATTTAGAGTTACATTTTTTCTCTGTTCCTGCATTTGTCAAACCAAAACTATCTTTCATCAATTTGTCATAGTGGGCTTTTACCATGTATAGCACACTTGCTTTAATCTTTCAGCTTTTTTCTTCTTATTTCCAATTAAATGGAATTCAGTTTTTTTTATTTTTATTGTGCTCCTTATAAATTAACAATTTATTGGAATATTGCACTAAATTAACAATTTATAGGAATACTGCACTAACAGTAAATATTCAGTATGTAATTATAGGCCAGAAAGTAGCCTGTAAAAATGAAATGTTTTAGGTAGTTTTTTAGCTAGAAGCAGTACTTTCCTTTGCATTCATATATTACAAATTCAAATATTCTCAATTAAGAGTTGCTTTGGTGAACTGAGTTTGAAACTCTGTAACCCTCAAGCATGTGTAGACAGGAACAGCATCTCCCAAATTCATTTGTTCAGAGAAGTGACTTTTCTGAGAGTAGTTTGATACAGAGCAGTTAAGGTATGCAGCAGATGCGAGAGGTGACACTTTAGCAATGGCCTGTAACTACAGTAAACATGTTTAAAAGCAATTATGTAGCACAAGTACCTCAGACAGAAGCAGGGTGACTTCGGTATAAATTCTGAGTTTGCCAGATCATTCTTCACACTACAACATATTGGAGATTTTACAGAGTTTAGGTGTCCATAAGCTGAAGATTCTGCAGCCTGTAGTTATTCTGTCTGTCCATAGAGTTTTAAGATAGCCTGCACTGCTTACAGGATTTAAGAACAAATCTAAAATCAGTTCTAAACTGAAATCCAGTAAAAAAAAATAGGAGAATACAATATTTTGATCAAATTTATGATTCTTATAACCTGTGTTGTGCTGTTTTGAATTACTTCCAATAAGGTCCAAGATATTACAAGATAAGGGCAGTGTAGCATAAGACCCCATAATGAGTGTGCATGCCAGTATAATAGTAAAATAACTCTATACATTAGTGCTTAGCGCTCTGTAACTAGTTAGGCACTGACGTAACAGAAATGACAGCACTAGTGGTGGTAACAAACCTTGCCCACTTGAGAGCATAAAGGAGGGAATGCATGGGGCCACAGTGCCTCTCAAATAAAGCTGACAACAGAAGCCTAAACATTTTAGACCAAACAAAGCCTCAGGGGTTCAAGGATGGCAAGGAGAGCTCTAGCTCAGTGTCCATGTTGTCAGAAGCCCGATAAGTATGGAGTTTGTGAAAAGAGCTGGTGACAAGCACTTGAAGGCAAGAGAAGGAGAGGCCAGCATCTGACAAATAATAGAGGAAGCGAGAAATGAAGTGATTTGTGTGGTATTAGAACAGTTGTGATGAGAACAAGCCATCCAGCCTATTGCCTAAAAAAAAACCCAGTCAAGAGTTTAGGATCCTTATAGTCCTCCTCTCACCACACTTGTTGGTAATTTATTCAGGTTGTCTTTGATAAACTTTCTAACCTTTGTGTAAATTCTGCCCTTAACAAGTGTCCAACCAAGTCCCCATGTTCTTGCTGCAGAATTAATTATAAAGCTGCATGTTAGTGAGTAACTGGATGGGACACCCCGCAAAACAGATATGGAGCAGAACCTGTGTGGAAAGGACATAACCGTAGGGGTGTTTTTTTTTTTTGCTCCCTGTCTGAATTTTAATTAAAATGCATTTTTGGTATTATTCTATGCCCTCTGGCATCATTCATGTGATGGTGCGGTCGACTCGTTGCTGCCTCTGTCATTTTGAGAACACCTTGAACCCAACACCATCAAAAGTCATGACCGGGATGAGCTGAGCAGATGAGGATAAACACACCAAGCAAGGGGATGGTGAAAAGTACAAATGCTTTTTTAAAAAAAAAAAATCCCAAAACAAGTTGTCCAAAATGTGCAGTGGTCCAAAATTTCCATAAATATTCCATAAAATGAGTGCACGGTGGAGGTCAAAAATGTAAATAAATAAATCCATTAAAATGATTAGGTTAAAAGCCAGGGACAAAATATAAAAACAGCGAGCCCCATTGCTTCCCTTTAAAGACTAGCATCTCCTCCACTTATCCCATGTGGACCTTGTAATGTAAGGACGCCTGGTGACAGGGGCAGTCAACTATCTTCAATGGACTCTGTTCTCTGTCACCTTTCCTTCAGCATCTGCAGGGCAACCCGATGAGCTCCACGTGTCTCTCCTGCCGCTCACCTTGTGGGGACATGCCATCACTCAGGGCGCTTCTACTCCTAAAGAAAGTACTCAGTTGGAGTGCCCCTATCACCACCTCCGGTTTTCATGGCACTGAGGCTCACTCCCGACCACCTGTCTCACTCGATAAGCTTGGGTGCTCTCTCTCTCTCTCCATCTCTGCCTGAATTCCATTTCGCTTTCAACTTCCTTCTCTCTTTCACGGTCACTGGCCAATTTGTCTTCCTCCAATCTGCTTTTTATTTTTCTCCTTTCTTCCCTTCCTGCACTAACACTTCCCTTTTTAAAGCGGGGAATGGCACAGCTGTGGCAATCAGCAGCTCCCAGCGCCTGTACACTGTACACTAAGTGCAGGGCCATCCACAACTACTCTCCCCACCCTACCATGCCCCCCACACAAAGACACGAGTGCAGCAATTATTTATTTAAAACATGCTAATCAGCATCACTTTACTACATCATATCGTCATGTGTAAAAAGAATGAATTGAAGTATTATAATTGCAAATCATTTCTGCTAAATACAAATACGTATAATCAATGTCTTTTCAATGATTCCATCCACGCAAGAATTGTATATGCTTTTTCCATTACAGGATTGATTAGCTCCAAGTTTTTAGATCTTATATTTTTAGATTATATCTGTATATCTATATCACTTCACTGCTGTCTAGTGTTGCATCCATTGACAGATCTTTGTTATGCCTATTGCTGTCTGAAATTACTGCAGCTTCCATGTGGAGAAGCAGGTAAAAGAAATAAATATATTTTAATGTTCATTATATCTAAAGTTATTTTTATATTAAACTATAGAAAACATACAGAGTGAAACTATCCAGCCTGTTTAAAAGCCCCAGTCCACCAAAAATAAGAAAGGAATCTGAAAGGAGAAAAAGTAAAAGCCCAGAACATATGGTAAAAAGGGAGAAGAAATGTCAAAGGAGAAAAACAACTTCACAGGGAAAAACTTCAGAGACATGCGAGGTGAGTGATCGAGCAAAATGGTGTAACGGCTGAAGAGGAGCAATTTTTAAATGTGCAGTGAGATGTAAATTTTAGCCAGGTGTCCCACTTTAAACTATGGCATCTTTTTCACGGTACTGATCAACTAAATTTTACTATCAAATAGTTTTTCCAAGTCTTACCTATCACAATCATCTTTTATACATTAGAAAAAACACTGCTGCATAAAATATTGTATAGAGATTTTTAGTAAGCTGGGTCCATTTTGCCAACAATTACAAGACAGGAATTAATCCTAAATGGGAGATGCCATTCCATTCCAGAGCAAAATCACTCACATATTCACACCCCACTCATATTGGGCTATTTAAGGTTAAATAATCAACATTCCATCTTTGTAAGGTGGAATGAAACCCATGCAGGGAAAATGTGGAAATTCTACAAAAACAGTACCCAATTTGATCCATGTAGCTCTAAGCAGCAATGGTAATCATTACAGTCAGACAACACCCTATTGTCTTAATAAAATGAACAATAAATCATATAAACAAAAGTGCTATGTCAGTGTAAAATTTTAGGAGAAATGGCAAAGTTTAGCAATTAGTATGGAGTCGGGATATATAGATCTGCGTTGGGCTGACGTCCTGCCCGGGGTTTGTTTCCTGCCTTGCGCCCTGTGTTGGCTGGGATTGGCTCCAGCAGACCCCCATGACCCTGTAGTTAGGATATAGCGGGTTGGATAATGAATGGGTGGATGGATATATAGATGTCACCATGCATTGAACATGCAGCCATACCACATGCATTTCAGAATAGGTCATTCACCTGAAGCTAAGCATGTTAGGGCCCAGCCAGTACTCTAGAATAAGCTTGGGTTGCTGATGGAAGAGGTGTTGGCGAGGCCAGGTGGTGGCACCTACCCAGTGGTCTAAATGTGGATCCCAATGCCCACATTCACATGCATCCGATTGGAGCCCACACTTCCCAGGACACGATTATTTATTTTAAAACTGCACTGTACCACTGACCTCTTGTCACACTTCTATCCTTCCAATCATCCATCTATCCATTCATCTATTCCTGTTCAAACCTGCAAAATTCAATGCATGATATTGATATAACATAACTGTAGTTGTACATTTTCTAATTTGACAGGGGAAATGTTAAAATAGCAGCATTAGGCACAAGGCAGGAAACAGCCATTGAAGCCACTGTGTTGCAGGGTTCTTTCTGTATTTATTGAAAATTGATATACTGAAAATATTCACTTGCACATATTATTTATTGAAATTGTTTGCACAAATTCGTTATACATATTTTTAACTGGGCTCAAAACTATTTGAAAATTTGCAATATTTATATTTTATAATCATAAATAAATAATGTACATAACTACGTTATTGAACACAGGTTAGGATAAAGTAAAATCATAAAGGAAAAAGTGAAAAAATATTAGTCATTTTAAGTGTTTTAATGCTATACAGTATTAAGAAACAGATACAGACCTGTATTATATCAGTGTTTAGTCAATGCAGTCACATGTTGGTGCAGCAGTTGATAATGTTGTCTTGCACATGGGGAGTTTAAACACTTTTTCTTTGTGTTTTCTACAAGTACTCCAGTTTACCTCAGATATCTCTCAGAAATAAAGGTTAGGTTGTCTGATGACCCTGAACTGGTCCAGTATGAACGACTGAGCTAGTGTCTGCATTAGTATGCTCTTTAATGGACTGGTGTCCCATTGAGGGTTTCTGTCTGGCAACTCATTGTTGTGTACGCTATGCTGATGCACAGAAGGAAGGTAAACAGAAAAGCAACACTTGTACAGTGTAATAGGACAGGTTTGCTAATCCAATTTTCTTAAATGGCACTTGGAGTCATCTTATCTTTATCCTTTTGTTTAATTTCTCCCCAAATCCTACAGCTGAAGCCCAAAAGGCAACTCTCCCCAGGTAGTATTCTGGATGCTGCAGAAAAAGAAGGAAACCTAATTGGAGATTTCAGTAAGGTATTACAAGGGGACCGTACGGAAGTTGGTGATGCTGTGCACTTTAAAACTCTTAATGTTTATTTAATAGTAAATCACTGTCTATCACTTGCATATAAATTATTTCATTTTAACCTACTTTTATAATGCTGGTGTCATCCAGATACAGCCTCCCCAGTTCAAGTACCATTCCTGTTGCTTACATGCTGCTTACATGGAATCTGCACATTTGTTGACTGGCTCCTCCCACATCGCATTTATGTTAAAAGGGCATTCCTAATGGGCCCCACCACCAGTGTGTGTGTGTGGGTGTTTGTGTCATTGGGCCATATGATGGACTGAAATCTTGTCCAGTGTTCTTTACTTCCACCCAGTGCTACCAGGACAGGCTAAGGCCATCCTCAACCCTGAATAGCCTATCTTATATATAAACGTCTATGCGTGGAAGTGTGTGTGTCTGTCTATCTGGCCCAGATGTGAGAGGTGGAGTCAGGGTAAGGGCTCCACCTCTGAGGATACACAAGCGAGGCCAGCACATCAGCAAAACGAAACCTCCGAAGAAAGAGTCATTTGCTTCATCAGCAAAACAGTATCCCTTTTCCTCCTGGCACTAATACACAAGTGAGGCAAGCACGTCAGCAAAACGAAACCTCAGAAGAAAGACAGTCGCTTAGCCGCTAATGCACAAACGATGCAAGCATGTTGGCAAAATGAAACCTCCTAGGAGAGAGATATCCAGAGTAATTTATTACCTGACATTACTACATTTCAATTGTTTTCTGACAATTTCAATAGTTTCTAGGAACCTGAGCTTTTTATAGCACAGGCTTACACAGCTAGTAATATATTTTATTATAATGGTGTACTGTACTGAGTCTGAATCCTTGTCATTGCATATGTGGAGTGTGCACATTTTCCTAATGTCTGATTAACATTTTACATCTCAAAGACATTCATGTTAGATCGATCCTGTATTCTGATGGGTTTACATGCAAGTGTGTCTTGAGATAGACTGCCACCATACTGAGGGCTGCTGGGACCTTGGGGTTTTATGAATGTACAGTATATTATATATTTCCTCATTCAATCTTAAACTAGATTAAGTGGGTTTGATAATGAATGAATATATCTTATTCTTCTTATTATTTTTATTCTTACTCTTCTTCTCTTTCTCTCTCACTCTCTAGGTTACAATAAACATCTTTTATTAGATAGGATTAATCCCTTCCTTCCATGGATCCTTCCATCCATTTACGAAATGCTTGCTTAACTTCAGGTTTTGTAAAATACAAAGCTTACCCCATCAGCAGTTGTCCCTAGGCAGCCCACTCAAAGTCCATCAAAGACCGCTCATGCACATGCCCACACAGTGCCAGTTTAGAAATGCTGTGAAGCCCAACATGCACATGTCTGGAATGTGGGAGGAAACTGGCATACCAAAAGAAAAACAATGAGGACTAGGAGAGGACATGCAAACTCACACATACTGACCAATCCAGAATATGACCCCTGGGATCCAGAGCTGTGTGGCAGCAGTCCTATACTAGGTCACTATAAATTATATTATACTTAGTTCAAATATTAGGAGGGTGATGATGAAAACTCAATTATGATTTCAGAGAGTGAGAAGAAAGAAAAGGAAACCATGTTGTATTAGATAGGATTAATCCCTTCCTTCCATGGATCCTTCCATCCATTTACGAAATGCTTGCTTAACTTCAGGTTTTGTAAAATACAAAGCTTACCTGATGAATCATGTCCTCAAGTCAGAATTAAAGACATTTTAGCAACAGAGGAATAAATATATTCCTTCTTTCTACTGTATTTATTTCTTTTGTGTAATAGTTTATTATTCAAACAAAGCTTTAACAGCAAAAAATTGAAAATGTATATTTTAGATTTACGAATATTAAGTTTCTTAATATATAATTAAGTTAGATGGAAAATATTATTATGTGATATCTTTATAGAAATAATATACCTTAATTTTTAAGATTATTAAATGCTTTTTGACAGCCCTATCTTCTTCAGTTAGAAAAAGGAGATCACCAGGACCTACAATATGTTTCATCACATGTTGTAAGTATTGGAAATAAATCATTTCATTTCTCAAATACAGTATGTCTATGTTTTACTGATTCCCCAATCATTCATTAAATTGGGAAACATTTATAGCACCAGTTTCTAACTACATAATTTTAATATTTTCAAATTTTGAGGTCACAGTAAACAAAATAATGCAATCCACTTAGTCCACTGATGCATTTTGGTTCTTTTCTCAGCTCAAATCTGAGGGAAATACATAAGAATATCCTGAGTAACCTGCCACCTTATTTATGCATTTTCCCAAGGACAAAGAACTAACCTGATGAATATGAAAAGGAAACATCCAGTATTAGCCAATTGAGTTGAATAAATTGTTCATGTTCAACTTGTTTTTTTTTTTTCATGTGTACACAGTATGATAAAATTCTTACAGTACATGTGTGTCTCACATGACATATCTTATATCATCAGCTTTCGTATGCTCCTAGAATAACTTAGCAGTTGTCCCAGGGCAATCATTCAAATTTTTAAAAAATCAGCTTTTAATATCAGCCTTTAATACAATAATGGAGGATCTCTAAGGGTGTTATACTCAGGTTCTCTAAAGTGCTAAGATGACTACAGATTGTGCGCAGTTCAGGTTACCACAATACAAAAAGACATTGCAGTTCTATAAATGGGGCAGAGAATAACAAATAAGTGCAGCTCTACTCCAAGTTTCTCAAAGGAATCAATAAAGTGATAGTAAATCTAGTATTGGGAGTTATTATTATTATTGTTCTTATTAGTATTGTGGGTTTTGTGATGCTTAAAATAATTAACCTGCATTTTACAATGATTCTGTCTATAATAATTCTGTACATTCTTGATTATTAAGGGGCCATAGAGTACTGACCTGTTGAATGTTGGTTGGACATGCAAGTAAGAATTTCCCCATACAATGTCCATGTGACAATACTTCTCCTAGTACTACTGTATGGTTGCTTTAACACATATAACACACATTTTTTAATAACAGATTTAAAAAAAATCACCTACCTTAGAAATTTAAATGATGACAAATGTTGTAATGTTTGTAAGCTTTGTGAATTTTACACAAGTTTTTGTGAATGAGAAAGGAAGAATCTTTTTTCAATTCAGATGGTGAATTCTGCATGCTTATGATGTCAGAAACTGATTTTAAAGCTAACTGCATGAACATGGATGACCATGCTGGGGCAAAAACTATTTTGTTGTTCCTTGAACAAAAGAAATGTGATGCGTTTAGATCATTCTGTCTCCACAAGCTAAGGATAATACCATAACAGCAATTAATGCAAAAAACAGACAATACATGAAAGAAACACTCAAACAGCTATCAGTAATTTTAGCTTTTGAGAAACCCTTTCACCAGGGGATACAACTGTCCCTGAATCCAGTGGCGTGAGTGCTCCTGTAATATTTGCCTGAATTATTGAAAGGGAAATGTGGCTGTGGATGATGGCTGAGGACTTCATTAGTACTGTCTTACCTTTATGAAGCTGTATGTAAAGATGTCCTGAAGTCCTGAAGACTGAGTATTCACAGAAGTTAATTTAACATAACACTTCATTCTCAAACCAACTATATCCAGGCCAGGAATGCAGGGACCCTTAGCCTATCACTATGGCACTGGAAGCAAAGTAGAGAGCAGCCCTGAATAGTCCATTGTTGTTCCACTCCTGCATACACCCACTGTGCCAATTTGGAATCACCAAGTAAACTAACCAACCTGCCTGTGGGGATATTGGAGGGAACCAGAATACCTGAAGGAAAAGACATTCAGATATAGGGAAAACTCCACACACATATCAACCAGGTGTAGTGCTCAAACCCAAGACACTGGATATGTGAGATGGCCACATTACTCACTGTGCTGTTGTGCTACTTGTGGTTAGTTGAGAAAAAAGATTTGCATAACGCAACACTTTTCATGTGCTAATACAATGAAAATTCTTTACATCTGTAAGATACAGTCCCTTTTCAAAAGAGCAAGTAGGTGGCAGATAGGAGGAGTGGAGAAGGGAAGAATCATTTTCTTAGAGTTGTGTGGTGTGTAAGATATTTGTGAAAATAAACACACCTGGAACTGTGTCTGTGCTGCTGCGTCTAGGGTTTTGGGTGCTGCAATGCATCCTAGTGGTCACATTGGCTATTTTAAATTTGTCATGTGTGGGACTGTGGATGTGTCAGTAGGCACTATGATGAGCTGTCATCCAATCCATGGCTGGTTCCTGTTTTGTGCGTGTTGCTACTGGGACAAGTTTTGGTACCCTATGACCCTGAATTAGATTAAGCAGATATGAGAATGTTGTGCTATGCTTTATGAAATGTATTAAATAGTTGTGTGTTCTCTAGACTTACATACTGTATAAAGGAAAATTTATTTTGAGCCATTGTGAGAGAGACAGGAACATGGCTTCAGAGGTCTTGATAAGTGAGGGTGTTGGTGCCCTACATAAAGACTGCAATAGTTGCAAGGGGAATGACTAAATGACAGTTTTAAATCTTGTGTGCTGCGGTATTTCCAGTTGTTCCATGTGTGTGGCTTTATCTATAAGCAAATATTGCTCTTGAATTATTACAATATGTTTCTGGTTTACTGCATGATGCTTTAAAAACAAACTCTGTGGCTGTAGGTCTACAGAGGACATTTAACTACCATTAATAAAATCAATCAGTCTAATAAGTGACTTAAGACTACGTAACCTGTAAAGCTTGGTAAACACAAAACTGAGAAAGCATCCAAAATAACATCTGTTATGATGTAATTTTACAAGATTTTAAAAGCTAGCACAATTGGAATATGGAAGCAGCTGTGTTGTACTGCATATTAACATTTATTATTTACTTATTTCACAGGTGGCTTCACTCCTAAAGGGAGAATATGACAGTATTGTGAAAAAATATCAGATTATTGATTGTCGGTATCCCTATGAGTATGAAGGAGGCCATATCAAGGTAATTTTCAAGCTTTTAAAAGAGTTATTAGGTGAATTTGAAAAAATGGAATGGGATATTCGGAAAAGAGAGTTTATATGAAATGTCATTACAGGGAGCTACAAACATATATAATGAAGCCCAGCTGCAGGCTGCAATGTTTCAGGAGGTGTGTCAAAGTCCATCAAAAAACAGTTACGTAGATGACAAGGAATTGACAGAGAAGATATCACTACAAAGTCCACCTAGCAGATGTACCTTTGGGAATAGTCCCACATCTAGATATCTATTACAGGACAGTCAACACTCAGCAAACACAGAGCTGGAGGACTTTGCTATGTCTGTGAAAGATCAAAGTCCTTCAGCTGTTAGTTCATCCTATGACGCCTCAGCTCAAAGAACTTTGATCATCTTCTACTGTGAATTCTCATCAGAACGGGGACCCAGGATGTAAGTATTATTTTTCATCTATCTATCTATCTATCTATCTATCTATCTATCTATCTATCTATCTATCTATCTATCTATCTATCTTATAATAGTTCCTTTTGATTGATCTATCTATAAATGCATTACTGGACACTCCTTATCAATCAATCATTGAATCTATCAAAGTTCATGATATTACAATATGAAATACTGATGTTTTTAAGATTTTTTTGTCATTGATTAACACAGAAAAGAAAAATATCAAAATTCTACTGAATGCTATAAATTTAATTGTAAATCTAGTAAATAAGAGATCTTGCAAGTATTTGCTCTGTATTTGGGTTACTGTGGGGGATAAGCCTGTATCAGTTTTAAGACAATTCAGATTGTGTCAAACTTCTGGATAATTGCTGTCCAGCCCTCAGATTGACCATTGGTGGAAAGAAATATTCAACTTTTGCTTTATACTGTATTCTTTGATTTATCTGCCAATCCAGAACAGTGACCTTTAGTAATTACAGCCACTAGGTCTGTATGTTTTGTGTCACTGTCTATCTTAAAGATGCATCTTCCCCCAAATCCCAGGTCTCTTGCAGATTCAAGCAGCTTGTTTTCTTTACATTGCTTTATCCATTTTATGATCTGTCTTCACAAGTCCTCTACACAGATAATCACTCAGTAACAATGATGCTGACAACACCCAAATTCACAGCCAGACACATACATCAAATATAGTGCTTGATGATGAAGACAAAAGCGTTGGTTTTGGCTCCATAAGACCCATGTTTGGTTCCAGTGTCTCTCTATAGCCTTCAGACAAAAAATGAATGAGATGTTATTGTTTTTCGAATGTTACCTTTTATTTGCACTTGTGACATTCCAGTATATTAAGCACAAAGACAACTACTGTCATAAAAAATGGTCTCCCTCTTTTTAGCAAAGGAAAACTTTGATTTTTTTTTAGCTTGCTGAAGGCTTCCTGGTTCCATTCCTGAAATGCAATCTTCTGACTCAGATATGCAGAATTTAGGTGACACCCTTCTCTACACTTACAGGTGGTGTTCTTACCTTGGTGTGCTCCTGCTCAGTACACTCCTGTGTGAAAATATCTAATATTAAATTAATATAAATAAAAGTTACTTTAGCTTAACAGACTATTCATGACTATGAATATTTATTTTACAGCTTCTTGAGCCTTGTTGTAATCTTACGCCCTTGTTATGAAAGGTTCACTGCACACACCCACCCAATGAATCATAGTTATGGGACATAAAATGGAGTTTGAGGAACTATTGTGGATTTTGTGATCACTTTGCAACTTCATTTTAGACTAGTTATAATCTTCTTCCTGTATTTTTAATAACACTACAATTATGCTAATATCAAGAGAGAGAGAATATTTCAGTGATCAAAACAATTGTTACATATAGTGAAACATAATGGCTTCTTTTGTGATGAGTTTCTTATTGTATTGCCAACCTAATAATTCCCAGGCATGGGGCATGAACCTGCATCTGGCTTGAGCACTCCATTGGCCCAGACTGATAAGATTATATCCCAATGATAGAGCAGCTTGAGGAAGGGACACTATCAATACTACAGTAGGGTGTGTACAGTACAATGATATTAACAACTGACTGGGTTACATAAAAATTCCTTCAGCTCTAAAATGCCTTTTTATTCTTTTAAATAGCTCTTCACTGGGTACTGTAGTGATCCACTCACTTGAAGTAGTCAAAGTGGTGTGAGGCTTCCAAAATGGCCATGAAAACAGGCCAGAAACTCAATCATTCTACCCAGAGGGGTGCACACTGACACATGCAGCCAGAAATACACCAAGACTGTCTGTCTTCAGCCTACGCTAGGGCCGAAATGCACTTCTAAATCAAACTTCAAAAATATATTCTTAAATGTCCCAATTATATTAAAAATGCCCAACTAGAGAAGGGATGACAATAAACCTTTAGCTAGGTGATTAAAAAGGCCAACAAGGACTCTTCATAAATATTTTTTAAATACTCTAAATAATAAAAGGAACATGAAAGAACAGAAAGGTACAAAATTAATTACCTAAAAACGGGAAGACCTGTAGTAAACAGAGACCCTATGCACAATCCAAAAAGAGTGGTAAAAAAAACAAAGCAAGAACATCAAAAACCAAGAAGTCCAATAACAACAATAAGCAAAAAGAGAACTCGCCAACACCCAGCACATACCATGTTTTCCTGAGGGACTGCAACTCCCATAAGCCTTTACAGAGCTGGAAGCAGTCCCTTAACATAGATTTACGGGTGGCTCCACATCATGGGGCACCACCAACAAAATATAAGGAACATGGAAAAACAAATTCCAACACTTAGAAACTAAATAAGAATCAAAATTGAAAAAAACACATAATTACATAAATGAGGAACATAAATAAGAATAATAATTAAAGAATTAAAAATGAATGAAAAAAGCATAAAAAGGAATTTAAACATAAGCTGGGGGGACCCTGGTTTGAACATAACAGGTAAATCACTGAATGGTTACACATTTATGACTATAATACAATAACTAATAAGTAGCAAACCTTAACATTTACACACATAAGCATACATATGATGTTGAGCAGATGATAATGTTGAAATTAATTTCAATGATTCATGTAAAAATAATTATAATATATAATATTATGCCATTGAGATGGAGGGAGAAAATGTTGGAAATGACTGTGAAAATGACCTACAATAAGTTTGTTGCCATCAATCCTAATCTTTTCACTAAATCCAAACAGAAGCCAAAATTCCAAGCTAGACAATCAATGCTGAGGGTCAGGATATTGAAAGTCAAACACAGAAATGTGCACGCTAATTTACAGGATCTATCCAGAATCTTGGATAACTAGGAAGTGTGCAACACTGACCTTTTCCTATAACATAAATTCAAAAAACAAGAACAAAAAGGCAAACCACGGAGATAAATAAACCGATCCATAATCCAGATATCAAGAGCCAGAAAACTAGAGCCAAGGATAAAACAAAAACACAGAAATATGAACATTTATAAAAACTGTAATGCAAAAGTGGGATCAGGGCAACAATAGCTGATAGAAGAAGTTAACTAATCCATCAGTGACACATTGGAGCCTCTCAGCCCATTCTAAAGGCTGAGGGCAGTCTGTCAGATCCAGCATTATGGGACCCTTCCCCTTATGATCAACATACAGTTTCCAGCACAAAGAACAAACTAAATTAATAAATTTACATTAACATAAGATGATAGGAGAAGTGGAACAAAGTAGAACAGGGGGATCAATAACAGTTCTTAATGATTACCATTGCTTTATTTTGGAGCCAATCATTATAAAACCTAATTGCAGCTTTAATCAGAGTATGCTAAACTACCCTAATGGGTCTTTAGCCTGGATGTAAATGCTGAGGTCAAAGGGGAATCTCGTATATATAAGCAGTCAAATCATTTAATTCTTTGGGGTCCTATAGTAAAATCTCATACTCTTATAATAGTTTTGTTACATTTTTAGAAGACTAGGATCATAAGATTTTATTATACAATTTAGTATGTATTTGTTAAGTTAGTAGGACCAAAGCCATTTAAAGCTTTATATTTAAGAAGAAGGATTTTGAATTCAGCCCTAAACATAACTGGATGCCAATGTAAAAACATCAGAACACGAGTTATGTAGTCATAGCCCCTAGTTCTAATAAACATCCTAGTACATATTAAACCTAGATTTATATGAATGATATATCCTTCTGGTTTGACCAAAGTTTGTGTCCTGGAATGAGGGTGGAATGATGTGAGGGTCTCAGCCATAGAAACCTAACCCCATCATGTTGTATTTTTTTTTTTATTTCTTTTAACACAATATACTGGTCTTTCTAATTTCCTTCTCTGCGTTTCTGCCTTTCAGACTTTTTCTGGTATTAAACCTACCCAAATGAGTTTGTATTCTACATACCCTCAAATCACTCATACAGTATAATTTGTTGTCAACATTCAGCATAATTTGAATGACTATATGATTTTGGAGAAAAATGAAAAGAATGTAAAGAAAAACTTACACAGGCAAGAGAAGAATGTGCATTCTACATAGAAACAGAGCATTTTCAGCATTATTTTTATGTAATTAATAAATATGAATTCTACTTATACTTTGATATTACACAGTTTTGTGTTGACTAATCACAAACAAAATCTATCCTTTATAATATTGTGTTGATAAGAATTACTTATGAACGCTATGAAATCAATTAATATTTTTGTGCAGCGCCTCCTGACTCACTGGTACAAGAAACCCCACATGTATAATATACTGTTGGACTCGTCTTAATGTCTGTTTATGTAAGCCATCAAACTTTATTGGGATTCTCCCTATTTTGGCCCTACAGACCCAAAAAATATTGTTTTTAGGCCATTTTTGGATTATACTTTTTGCTGATATTATATCCTTGTGATTGAAAAGTAAACCAATAGATGTCTTCAGCTCAAATGATCAGAGGGACTTGAATTTGGACATGCCACATCAACTGACCCCCGAGGTCCACCATTTAATGGGATACGAGGGGTCAAATTTACTATACGCCTTTTTTCCAAACATTGAAAAAATGGGGATTGATAATATAGACATATGGAATGATGTTTTATGCTATATATATATTTTATAGGCTGCTGATCACAAATATGAAACATCAGTGATTATTAATGTGATGTTATTTTTGAATTTTGACCCTTTACTGGGGATCTATCCCTCTATGAGCCTTATCAGAAGGTGAAGAACGACAATTTTCTATTACAATCAAAATTTACATGTAAATTGAAGCACACATTCATATTAGTTTAAATATTTAACACAGCAATTTTTTATTATGTACTTCTACCTCATTAAGTAAATCATTACATTTCTTATGAACACCCTAAATGAGGGTGGCTTACAGTAAGCCAGACGTTTTTTATTTCCTTTTCTGTTTTTTCTATTCAAAGTTGCCGACATCTACGAAAAATAGACAGGAACATTAATGTTTACCCACAGCTCTATTATCCAGAGCTCTACATCCTAAAGGGTGGTTACAAGGAGTTTTATTCCCAATTTAAGGTAAGTCAGTTTCCTGATTGTTTAATATATGCATCCTTAACAAAGATTTTGAATTATGAACTTAACTTAAATATTATCGGGGTGGGCAATATTGCTGTATCTGAGCTTTTTCAAGCGCATTCCTTAAATATATCAAGTGATAACCACTCTAACTGTCTGCTTTACCCTTAGAGTGTCTGTGAGCCATGCAGCTACCTGCCAATGCTGCATAAGGACTTTAGCGAACAGCTGAGGAGGTACAGAAGGAAGAGACGATTCCGATCAGTTCAGTTTAGAAGAAAACAGCTCTTTGAATCAGAAATAGATGTGCAATAATGACAATGACAAACACAAACAGATTAGTTAATGATGGGTGATTTGATGTTTTTGGTATGACTTGTATGCATATGAGCAAACTGAGAATTGAAATAATGGACGAGGCTCAGATTTAGTGCGTATGAAAGTAGTAAGGATCATAGCTGCCTTTTATTGTATGTATGTAAGCATAAACTAGACTAGATAATATCAAATGATAGCATTACGACAGCAGCTGTGCCTTTCATTGTGATATTATTTGTTTACAATGATAAAAATCCTTTTGATACTGTAAGTCTATTTATTTTTATACAACTATTTATTAACTACAACAACTACTCATGTTTTATTTATACTGTGTATTTATACTGTGGAATATGGCAATGAATTTCTTACTGTGAAAGAAAGGTACAAATATGTATAGAAAAAATAATGTAATAATATGATTTTATATTAAATAATTATGAAAAGATTGAGAATCATGTTGCTCATGGCTTTGTTGCAAAAGGTTCACTCAGGACTTCTTTTTATTTGTAATGTTCTTTTTTTTTGATCAGATTTATGTTCAGATTTATTAACAGACAAAATAAATTTAGAAAATAATAAAATCCATTACAACTTAGCAACACCCACACATTTATCAATCTTCAAACATACTCATTTCAAAAGTGTCAGAACACATCACGGCAGCAGTCAGCCAAAGGAAGTAATCTACCTGGAGTGAAATGGCAGCCTATCACAGACGTTACTACTTTGTGCCCCAATATCGCCAATAACCCAATTGTGCTTCACTCAGAATATGGAACCAATGTAGAAAAAATTTTAAGATGGAGAATCTTTTATCTGTGGCACCTCTGCATGAGAACCATTTTCTTCAACCCTTGCAAACATATTCAGTTTTTAATATCTGGAAAACATTTGAGATTAAATCACTTAGAGATCTTTATATGAACAATTACATTCCAAATTTAACTTTCCAGCTACACATTTCTTTCACTATCTTCAAATTAGAATCTTTGTCAAACAGAACCTGCCCGATTTCCCTCATCTCGCACCTTCCTCCATGCTGGAAAAAATATTGCTCAGTTTAGAGAACTCAGACAGCATATCCCTTTCAAAGATCCAAGAGGGCAATGAGAAAAAGATCTATCATTCAGAAAAGGAGTGGACGGTAGCAATGCAGAGAATTCACTAGAGCTCCATATGCGCAAAGCAAAGAATTATTCAACTTAAAATTATATATCGAGCACATCTGTCTCGCTTAAAACTGTCCAAAATGTTTCCAGGGCAAGATCCAACCTGCAAACGCTGTAATCAAGTCCCAGCCTCACTGGGTCACATATTTTGGGCCTGCACCAAATCAGCAGCATTCAGGACAAAAATGTTTAAGTGCCTTTCAGACAGCCTTGGTGTCACAATCTCTCCTAACCCATTAACAGTTGTGTTTGGTGTTCTTCCAGATGGGCTTAAAGCGGAGAAGGACAAACAAACTGTGATTGCCTTCACTACACTATTGGCACGCAGACTTATTTTGTTAAAATGGAAGAATCCTGACTCTCCTCTTTTAAGTCAGTGGGTAACTGATGTTTTATACTATTTGAAATTGGAAAAAAATTAAATTCTCAGTTATAGGATCTGTGCAGAACTTTTTCAAAACCAGGCAGGATCTAATCAATAATATTTTAGAATAAGCTCTTAAAGCACTGAGGAAATAATTCTCTTTGCATTTCTTTTTTTTATCTGCCTATTAAACTCATCAGTTTATTTATTTTGACCAGCTTTAACTGTAACAAGACTTGCTCTTGTGGTATAGCGGGTCCGGGGCTTCTAAAGAAAAGGGGCCAGGTTTTAAATCCATAAAGCCGTGTCACTCTCCGTGGGTGTGATTGCACGGCCTCTGGGAATTAATTGAAGTAATTGGAGCGAGTCGCACCAGCACCTGTGGGTGCGATCATTCGCAGTTGCTTCATTGGCTTCCTGCGGCGTGTGATTAAGGTCGCTGCACCCCCAGAGAGGTGTGTGTGTGTTTATATATATATATATATATATATATATATATATATATATATATATATATATATATATATATATATATATATATATATATATACAGGCTGACACAAAGAAAAGGGAATGGGGGGATGGATCGAGAAATCAGGATGGATAGAGGAGAAACAGGTCAAAGGACCTGAATGGCAGTTTTGAAGTTACGATCTGGCAACCTGGAAGAAGGAGACAGCACGAGGTGGGACCCAGAGAGGAAGTATTTGGCTGTGATGCTCTAGGGGCTAGTCCAGCCCACTGAATGTTCGGTTGGAGTGGGGTGAGCAAGGCATGTGTCCTCCCAATGAATATGAGGAGTGACTACATGAGAGCGAAGGAAGAAGGGAGGAGAGCCGACCTCAGAAAGTCTTTCCGTGATGCCTGCAGGCAGCCAAGATAGAGGTTGGCCAAAAGGAGCTTGTGGCTGTTGGGTCTCCGCCAACTATGGGAGCAATGGTGGAGCCGGGGAGAATAAGAGACGGAGGTGGGCTGAGAGAGTAATGAGAGAGACTGCATTTTAACGCCTGATTTTAACGGATTTATTTGTTGATTTTTATTCTCACTCCTTTGGATTTTGTGGATTTATATATGTACTTTCTGTTTTGAACGCTGCACTTTGTTTGGACACAGCTGTTTGTTTTAATAAAAGCACCTTGGCACTTTTTTGTACTGTCCTCTGGCTTCATTTGAGAATTGCCCTCATTTGTCAGCTCATCTCGGTGACATTACCGATGGACAGTGTTGGGTTCAAGAGCTCCCTGAAGTCGGATGGGAGCCTGGAGCGAACCTACATCATCACAGCTCTGCCCCACATATTATTCTACCCATACCTTTAATCCTTCAATTACTCTATTAGGCCATCTCACTTCAAGCTCTCAGGTTTCCCATGTTTTCGGTTAGGAGTGACCTCATAAACCACTAACTAGGATATGGCTTCTAGGCTACATCTAACTGTAAACCCCATGTGAGCAGAGCAGCAAGTATATTTTCTAGACCCAATTGCAGGTCTAGGAATTACCTGTGTTGCTTATCTGTGCCAATATAGTAATCAGCCAGCCTATTCTGTGTTATATATTTGTCTGTCTAATCTGTCTATGTCTAGTCTTATATGCCATTATCATATTTCTATATTCCTTGCATTTATCAATAAATTGTATTATTCTGTTTGTTAAGATTAGTGTGCTTGAGTTACCTTGATATACATCTAACAGTTGGAGACCACCTGCTAAGACTGAGAAAGATAAGATAAATAAAGTATGAGCCTTACTGAATTATTTGATTAATTACCAGATAATTAACTGAGTGAAATCTTATCCCATTTCATACATAGTACAACTCTAGAGGAGCTTATCTGGATGTTTCTGCAAAAGTACTAAAGCAAAACCATTACCCAAACTTCTCTTTTTATTCCTCTTGCTTCTTCCATCATGTGACTACTGCATAATTAGAGTTGCATAGCAACAGGCACAGATAAGTAGAGACTGGAGCAAATAGCAGGTAGGAGAAGGAATACTGTTACTTTCAAGAGAGCTTCAGCATTAAATTTTGTCTCATTTGTCACCATGAAAATCTTTGGCCTCCAGGCGATACTTTTGTCTCATTAAAAACAAGGAGACGTAGTAGAAGGATCCAGTGATTAGTGCTGTTTCCAACACAGCTCCAAGAATCTGAATTTAAATCCCTGATTGTCACGTCTGTGCTGATTTTATGTGTTCTCCCTGGGTTCTTCTCCAGATACTCTGATACTCTCACATATACAGTGGGTTAATCAGTAACTCTACATGGGCCCAACATCAGTGACATGTAGGTACAGGAGTGAGCATGCCCTGCCACATCCAGTACTTGTTTGTGCCCTGTGCCTGAATTACTGGGGTAATGTGGGATGTTAAATGGATGAATGGATCTATAACAAAACTTCAGCCATTCGTGCACTTGCTAACACAGTACTATTTGTACCAGGTATTACAATAATTATCATAAAATGGAAATTTGTTAAGGATATTTACAAGGGAAAAAACAAAAACACAGTTTTGAACTACTCTGAATTACTATTACCATGAATTATGCAGAACAGATTCCTGAGATGTTGAGTAATAGAACCAGCATGTGTCGGCCTTAATGCTGAACAACTATTAGCTAAGAGTATTGCAACAAGCGTCTAACTATAAATGGAAGTAAGAAGTGCTGTAAGAAGCTTCTATCATTTACTTAGATAACAAGTAGATAGACACAATGATCTTTCACCTTCAGTGTTTTCAGTGTAAGAAATAGGATCTCGAAGATTATTCTGTAACAGATATGTAAAAATGTAGTCAGCCAAACTGGTGAGTTATGTGTTGTGGCATGTGATGTGTTTTTGAGCTCTGGAACTAATTTGAGTCTGTTAATGCTTAAGGTATTTAAATACAATCAAGATATTAAACTCCCAGCCAATGGCATGATGGAGTCCTTCTCTGCCCCCAACTGGTGTAGAGCAGGATTGCACCATGAATAGAATTATGAGACATCAATCAGAAATATTTTTGTTTTAGATTTTGTGTGTCTATAAAAAGGAAGAATTGGCCACCGAAAACTGTGATCTGCAGCAGGGGCTGGAGTCATGTGCACCAGAGTGTGAGACGGGTATATCTTTCAGATCATCTGGAAGCAACTGAAAATCAGTCACAGAACAGAGTAGTCTGTTCAGCCCCGCTGCCCACCAAGACAATTGGATGAAAAATTAATGAATAAGAAACACAATTTAAATACCTTAAAAATATTTAACTACTCTAAGATTAGGTAGAGAAATAACCAGATTGATACCATTTATGCAGAATGTGTGACAAAGTTCCAAGAAAGCTGAAATGTAAACTAAACAGCTGTTGTTTCATTCCTTCACCTTTGACTCAATATGTGGTATGTGAATCAACTGAGTTGACAGAACCTCAAGTGATAGATAGATAGATAGATAGATAGATAGATAGATAGATAGATAGATAGATAGATAGATAGATAGATAGATAGATAGATAGATAGATAGCTCCAGTTTCACAACTATAGTTTAAACTTACCACCCCTTAACACTTATGAAAAAATTCACCAATGCTACGGTGTCAGAAGTGGCACTTCTGTGTCGATGTTCACATGCAATTTAAGTGATGGTCTTATTGTACTCATTTAAATGTATTTATAAATGTTGCTGGTAGGGAAAAAACAGCAAATAAGAGGAGGGTGCCCAAGAGAAGGAGGACAGCCATTTGATCAAGGTCATCAGAATTGTGTCTTTGCTATAACTGGCAATGGACCCACCAGGGCATTATTTTCTCCCATAATGTTGTTTTTGCTTTTCTTTCGTCTGTTATCTCAATTGTTACGTTAATAAGGACTTTATATTAATGTGATTCATTTATATTAATCCTTGAGATTTAGTTATTTTTAGTAGCTTCATTTTACTGTATTTCATTTTTAAGTATATGTTAGTGATCTGTGCCTGTACCCAGAGAAAAGTGCTACACAGGAACTGAATTGATTGAATATGAACTTACATTTTATCACTACACTCTGTAAAACAGTATTCTACTATAATGTATTTTATAGTCCTAAAAACAGTTTTTGATGCATTAAAACACAGAACTGCAATGTCATAACTGACAATATTCTTAAGAAACTAGAAATTCAGTAAAAATTAAAAAATTGTGAAAAGGCTTGCATGTGCTTACCGTTGTTAGGCTGCCCTCCAATGGACCCAGCACCCAATTACAATGTGCTACTGATGGTTACAGTTTCTTGCATATACAAGACTATCTGTATTACATAAGATAATGGGCCTCTTTTATAGCTACATCAGTTAATCAGATGTATTAGAAGTACTACTACTTTTCAGTATGCACTATTTGTAGGGATTTTAACAAAGGCTAACATTATTGGCATTTAGTGCGGTGTAGTGGTTAAGGCTTTTGACCTGGGACCACAAACCCTGAGGGTGTGTGTTCAAATCCTGCTATATACACTTTGTGAGCATTAGCAAGTCACTTCACCTGCCTGTGCTGCATTTGGAAAAACAAATGAAATGCAACTAAAAGCATCACAAATGTTGTATGTTGCCTTGCATAAAGGTATCAGCCAAATAATAATAATATCAGGTCACTTTGACACTTAATCTTGAACATGCTATATTACCAATTGCACATGTGGAAAAACATTACTGCATTAGACCAATTTCTGGTTTTCCTACCGACTTAGCTTTTGTCGATGGTCACTGCAAAACACAATTTTAAAAGAAAGTGTATTATTTTGAATAGAAACGTGTAGTCAGTATTAATAATGTAAAATTTTAGTATGCAGTATATTATTATTAGATGTTTACAATTTTCACTTGTTTACACCATTCACTTCAGTATATTGTTGGTTTTTTATCAGTTGTATGTTAAAGCTTGTTTTTTTAGCCATAACTAACTAACTAATTGTTAATTACAAACAGCAATGACATTTACGGGCTGCACATTCAGACGGCCTATGTAATAAATTAAATGTTTTTATTTTTGGTGTTGTTTTCTCTAGTTGTTGAGGTGGAAGAAAATAACTGCCAGTGCTATGTTTTGGAGGTGTCTTAAACAATTAAATGGATCCCCATTAAAAGTCTGCAGATATAAAAGCATATGTAAAGAATTTTGGAAAGAAGTGAAGTGGTGGTGGTGGGGGGTAATCCTCATTCAAAGTAAGCAGACACAGATGTAAATGTAAATGATTTTGGAGGGTGGGGGGTCCCCTTTCAAAGTCCAAGAATGCTAATGTATATTACAATGGAGCAACTTGTGCAGGGCCCAATAAGTTTAAACTTACACCATCTGTCTTCCTTGCGTTAGATCCGAGGACACCATGCTGAATCTACTTTTCTCTCCAGTGTTCACAGCCACAGTGTCTGACACATGTACCTGAGCTTTACAGCGCTTGTTAACCACTGAACATCCCTGAACTTTCTCTTTTCCATTTCACACCTGTGAAATAACTGGCAATCGTGATTATGTTTGTTGTGTTCTGTTTAGGACCAGAGGCGTAGCTAGGGTTTTCAGCGCCCGGGAACAACTGAAGATTTCACCCCCTCTTCTGTTTGCCAAAATGCAATGGGAAGGGAAAGAAAATTTTAAAAAATGTATTTAAAATAATAGTATTTTAAGAAAGAAATTTCATATTTTTTATTTTAAATAGTTTTAAATTTTTAAATATTTTAATTTTTTAAAGCACTTTTCTGTGTATATTTTCAAGGTTTTGCTAAATTTATAAAGATAGAATGAAATAAAATAATTCAGACAACAGTGGTAGTTCAAAAATATAATTATTCTAAAATATTATTTAAATATAACATTGCAAAAACTTAAACATTACATTGGATATAATAATATAATAACCTGAAAATGAAGTTAGTATAAAGTAAAAAAAATAGTTTGATGTATAATGCTTTAAATGTAATTATTAACATCAAAGAGAAATTTTCCTAGTCTTTGCTGCTGCAAATTTATCGATTAGTTCATCAAAATGTATGCTGTCGATAATCTCCCGCTCCACAGTCAGCAAAGCCAAGGCTGACAATCTTTCCTGTGCCATGGATGACATGGCACACAGAAATGATGTTTGCAACAACTTAGACAATGATACACTAATGCCTCATGTCAGTCACATGACCTGTTTAATAACGTCAAAAATGTTTCTGGGTGGGAGTCAAGCTTGTTAGAGTAGTGGAGGGGATAAATTATTGTCTTTTGGGTATATAAAACTAATACGTGCTTCAAATCAGAAAGAGACAAAAAACATAGGAAAAATATATCCTCATACTGATGAAGTGATGGACTGAGTATGCAAATGTTTTTTTTATTTACTTTTTAGTGTATTTAAGAATGGAAAACATCCATCCATCCATCAATTTACCAACCCGCTGAATCCGAACACAGGGTCACGGGGGTCTGCTGGAGCCAATCCCAGCCAACACAGGGCACAAGGCAGGAACCAATCCTGGGCAGGGTGCCAACCCACCGCAGGACACACACAAACACACCCACACACCAAGCACACACTAGGGCCAATTTAGAATCGCCAATCCACCTAACCGGCATGTCTTTGGACTGTGGGAGGAAACCGGAGCGCCCGGAGGAAACCCACGCAGACACGGGGAGAACATGCAAATTTAATGGAAAACATTTCATTCTAAAATTTCGTAACATCAATTTGGTGCCCCCTGAATGCTGCGCCGGGGACAGATGTCTCCCCTTGCTACGCCACTGTTTAGGACACCACCACTTTTTCAGTCGATCGTCCACCCTACTGGCTGGTGCTGCTGTCAATCAGTTTTGCTGTGTGTTTTATTTGTAGATAGCCAGCAGTCTGTGACAACCCAGAGCATGTAAGTTAACATGGTTTAAATACATATTGACAATTAAAAATACACATATTGGCTAATTTTCTTTTCTCTACAACTCA